>NC_084616.1:31159668-31339668 GCF_033978795.1 Nerophis ophidion | reverse complement strand
AGTGTTGACAGCTAGATTTTTTGTGGACATGTTCCATAAATATTGATGTTAAAGATTTCTTTGTTGTGAAGAAATGTTTAGAATTAAGTTCATGAATCCAGATGGATCTCTATTACAATCCCCAAAGAGGGCACTTTAAGTTGATGATTACTTCTATGTGTAGAAATCTTTATTTATAACTGAATCACTTGTTTATTTCTCAACAAGTTTTTAGTTATTTTTATATCTTTTTTTCCAAATAGTTCAAGAAAGATCACTACAAATGAGCAATATTTTGCACTGTTATACATTTTAAAAAATCAAAAACTGATGACATAGTGCTGTATTTTACTTCTTTATTTCATTTTTTTAACCAAAAATGCTTTGCTCTGATTAAGGGGTACTTGAATTAAAAACATATTTGTGATGACTCTTATTCAGCATGGTAATGCCGGCGTTGTTTTCCCAAGGATGCGTCGAAGCGATGAACACAACAAGGTAAATTAAAGGGTATTTATTTAATAATAAAAGGCTATGAACAAAAACACTGGTGTAAAGAGAAAAGGTAAACAAAAGACGCTAGCGTGAAAGCTAGGATAAAACACAAGGAAAACTAAAACTTGGTACGAGGACACAAAAGAGTAAACAAAAACATTCAGCATGAAAGCTGGAAAATAAAGTGGCTTAGCGTGAGAGCTAGCGAGAAAATACATACATAGAATGATGAGAGTTGTCACTGTTGCGCGTGGGCAAATTAGTATCCGAGAATGAGTGAACAGAAAAGGTGAGCTTAAATAGGAGGGTGATAATTATTAGCAGGTGTGCGGGGCGAGACTAGCAGGTGGACTGATGAGTGACCATGGTGACAAAGCAAACAGGAAATAAGGAGTCGGAGAAATATACAAAATAGAAAAATAAATAGTGTAGATCTGAGCAGCAGATCGCAACAATATTCACAGGGGTTACATCACTGAAAAAAGGTTGAGAACCACTGATGTAGACCACATGAAAGTGTTTTACATGTCGGTTAGGATCATGTAAAACAATAATCATTCCATGTAAAATGTGTTATGTGTTCATATTTTTGGGTGTATGGAACATAATAATTAAATTGACATTGTTTCTTAGGGTAAAAATGTGTTCCGGTTCTTCTATAAGATTTTATTTTTGTTTGACTCTACTGTAGATATGAACTCTGACTAGTACCCATCCCACGTCAGATCTGATTCAATTCTTAGTTGGAAAAAATATAAGTGCATAATTAAAAAGTATGAAGTTATAATATCCCAAGAATAAAGTTGTAATGTAGCAATTGTGCAATGTGGCGTATTAGCAGTAACACATATCGCTATCTGAATCAAATATAAGACATGTCCAGGTATGACACCTGTGTTTGTTCATTCATAGGAAATGTACTATGGTAATAGTCCATTACTCCAGCCATACTTTGGTATATCACAGTGTTCACAAACTTTGCACTGGTCAAATAATCCAGAGTTTAGGTGTTAAGCATGTTCATAGCATGAGTGCACCCTTACTGTATGTACACAGCTTTAATGTTACACACATTGAACTAAAGGTAAAGTACAAAGCAGCAACACCATACTAAAGTGCATTTGTTGTGGAAAATATGCACATTATATTTCATAATGGACATTGTAGTCCCTCCAAATAAAGTATTGTTGCACACTTTTCAACAGAATACCTACAAGCTTTTTTCCAAGGCGCTCCTCCGCTCCTCCTCAGTGTCAGCTGCTGAAGACCATTGGCTGCAGGTGTCATCCATCAGGATAGAGGCGCTGTCGTCTGCTACAACAGAGGTGGACTGAGTGTCCAGAGTGTCCTGAGGACATAAAAGTAGCGCACCAAAATTATTGCAGATCATGTAAAAAATAATGAGCTTGAGTAGAGATAAAGAGGAGAAGGTGTTTGATAATGACACAGGTTGCTAAGGAGATGAGAGACAGGGAAGATACATGAGGTATTGAATGATAAGAAGACCAGATTGAGATTGTCACTGTGATAGATCAGATGACTTCAGCCCCAGCGAGATGGATGGAGAGATGAGGAGATAAGCATGAAAAGTTACTTGTGTATCTACAGCAGCTGACACATGTTGGCTCAGAGGATGAGCCATATAATTGCAGCAGAGCTGTTCTGATTCATAACTTAATGTATCACCTCATAAATGTTATTTTCTTGTTTACCATCTGACAATTCCATCCTAATTTGATACATGGAAAGTATTATCTTATTTATGATACAACATTTATTAACCCCGTTTCCATATGAGTTGGGAAATTGTGTTAGATGTAAACATAAACGGAATTCAATGATTTGCAAATCATTTTCAACCCATATTCAGTTGAATATGCTACAAACACAACATATTTGATGTTCAAACTCATAAACATTTTTTTTTGTTGCTAATAATCATTAACTTTAAAATTTGATGCCAGCAACACGTGACAAAGAAGTTGGGAAAGGTGGCAATAGATACTGACAAAGTTGAGAAATACTCATTAAAAACTTATTTGGAACATCCCACAGGTGTGCAGGCTAATTGGGAACAGGTGGGTGCCATGATTGGGTATAAAAGCAGCTTCCATGAAATGCTAAGTAATTCACAAACAAGGATGGGGCGAGGGTCACCAATTTGTAAGCAAATTGTCGAACAGTTTTAGAACAACATTTCTCAACGAGCTATTGCAAGGAATTTAGGGATTTTACCATCTACGGTCCGTAAAATAATTAAAAGGTTCAGCGAATCTGGAAAAATCACTACACGTAAGCGATGATATTATGCACCTTTGAACCCTCAGGCGGTACTGCATCAAAAACCGACATCAGTGTGTAAAGGATATCACCACATGTGCTCAGGAACACTTCATAAAACCACTGTCAGTAACTACAGTTGGTTGCTGCATCTGTAAGTGCAAGTTAAAACTGTGCTATGCAAAGCAAAACCCATTTATCAACAACACCAAGGAACGCCGATGGCTTCGCTGGGCCCGAGGTCACCTAAGATGGACTGATGCAAAGTCGAAAAGTGTTCTGTGGTCTGACGAGTCCACATTTCAAATTATATTTGGAAACTGTGGAAGTGGTGTCCTCTGGAACAAAGACAAAAATAACCATCCTGATTGTTATTGGCGCAAAGTTCAAAAGCCAGCATCTGTGATGGTATGGGGGTGTATTAGTGCCCAAGGCATGAGTAACTTACACATCTGTGAAGGCACCATTAATGCTGAATGGTCCATACAGGTTTTGGCGTAACATATGTTGTCATCCAAGCAACGTTATCATGGATGTCCCTGCTTATTTCAGCAAATAAATGCCAAGCCACGTGTTACAACAGCGTGGCTTCGTAGTAAAAGATTGCGGGTACTTTCCTGGCCCGCCTGCAGTCCAGACCTTTCTCCCATCGAAAATGTGTGGCGCATTATGAAGCGTAAAATACGACAGCGGAGACTCCGGACTGTTGAACGACTAAAGCCCTACATACAAACCCTGTTTCCATATGAGTTGGGAAATTGTTGTAGATGTAAATATAAACGGAACACAATGATTTGGAAATCCTTTTCAACCCATATTCAATTGAATGCACTAAAAAGATAAGATATTTGATGTTCAAACTCATAACTTTATTTTCTTTTGCAAATAATAATTAACGTAGAATTTCATGGCTGCTAAATGTGCCAAAGTAGTTGGGAAAGGGCATGTTCACCACTGTGTTACATCACCTTTTCTTTTAACAACACTCAATAAACGTTTGGGAACTGAGGAAACTAATTGTTGAAGCTTTGAAAGTGGAATTCTTTCCCATTCTTGTTTTATGTGGAGCTTCAGTCGTTCAACAGTCCGGGGTCTCCGCTGTCGTATTTTACGCTTCATAATGCGCCACCCACTTTCAATGGGAGACAGGTCTGGACTGCAGGCGGGCCAGGAAAGTACCCACACTCTTTTTTTACGAAGCCACGCTGTTGTAATACTTGTCTTGCTGAAATAAGCAGGGGCGTCCGTGATAATGTTGCTTGGATGACAAAATATGTTGCTCCAAAACCTGTATGGACCTTTCAACATTAATGGTGCCTTCACAGATGTGTAAGTTACCCATGCCTTGGGCACTAATGCACCCCCATACCATCACAGATGCTGGCTTTTGAACTTTGCGCCTATAACATTCCGAATGGTTATGTTCCTCTTTGTTCTGGAGGACACCAGGTCCCCTGTTTCCAAATATAATTTGAAATGTGGACTTGACAGACCACAGAACTTTTGTCCACTTTGCATCAGTCCATCTTAGATGATCTTGGGAGCACAGCCAAGCCGGCGGCGTTTCAAGATATTGTTGATAAATGGGTTTGGCTTTGCATAGAAGAGTTTTAACTTGCTCTTACAGATGTCGCGACCAACTGTAGTTACTGACACTGGTTTTATGAAGTGTTCCTGAGTCCATGTGGTGATATCCTTTATACACTGATGTCGGTTTTTGATGCAGTACCCCCGAGGGATCAAAAGTCCATAATATCATCGCTTACGTGCAGTGATTTCTCCAGATTCTCTGAACTTTTTGATGATATTATTGACTGTAGATGGCAAAATCCCTAAATTCCTTGCAATAGCTCGTTGAGAAATGATGTTCTAAAACTGTTCAACAATTTGCTTACAAAGTGGTGACCCTCACCCCATCCTTGTTTGTGAATTACTTAGCATTTCATGGAAGCTGCTTTTATACACAATTATGGCACCCAACTGTTCCCAATTAGCCTGCACACCTGTGGGATGTTCCATATAAGTTTTTGATGAGCATTACTCAACTTTTTCAGTATTTATTGCCACCTTTCCCAACTTCTTTGTCACGTGTTGCTGGAATCAAATTCCAAAGTTAATGATTATTTGCAAAAAAAAAAAAATCTTTATCAGTTTGAACATCAAATATGTTGTCTTTGTAGCATATTCAACTGAATATGGGTTTAAAAGGATTTGCAAATCATTGTATTCCGTTTATATTTTCATCCAACACAATTTCCCAACTCATATGGAAACGGGGTTTGTAAAACAAGAATGAGAAAGAATTCCACTTTCAAAGCGTATACAATTAGTTTCTCGTCATCTATCCCCAAACGTTTATTGAATGTTGTTAAAAGAAAAGGTGATGTAACACAGTGGTGAACATGCCCTTTCCCAACTACTTTGGCACATGTTGCAGCCATGAAATTCTAAGTTAATTAATGTTTGCAAAAAAAAATAAAGTTTATGAGTTTGAACATCAAATTACAATTTTCTGGAGCAGTCATTGTATATGTTGCAACTAAACATGTTTCTAAAATCTGTGCCAAATCAATACCTCACACATGCAGCTTGTTTTTATAACTTAGTTGTCTCAAACAGAACAGATATGACACAGATCCTATTACAATCATTCCTGTATTTTTAGACACTGGCTTATTTCCTCTCCCTTGATGTTGTCCATCTAAATGTTGTCTGTCCGCACCTAAAGCCCTGTGACGCATAGTCCAAGTCAAGCAGATCCTAACATTAAATAAACACAGTAACTTGCACACACACAAGCACACACACACACGCACACAAACACACACACACACACGCACGCACGCACACACACAAACACACACACACACACACACACACACACACATGAACATACACTTTTAAGGCACAGAAGTGAAGATCAAGGTGGACAAAAACAGCATTTAGCTAGCGGACGGTATGGCAAACTATAATGATGAGAATCCAGAACGTAGAGAACCTCTAACTTTCATTTACTTAAAATAAAATAATGATTAACACTATTAGCACTCTTTGGGGGCAGCACGGTGGGACAGGGGTTAGTGCATGTGCCTCACGATACGAAGCTCCTGAGTAGTCCTGAGTTCAATCCCGGACTCGGGATCTTTCTGTGTGGAGTTTGCATGTTCTCCCCGTGACTGCGTGGGTTCCCTCCGGGTACTCCGGCTTCCTCCCACCTCCAAAAACATGCACCTGGGGATAAGTTGACTGGCAACACTAAAATTGGCCTTAGTGTGTGAATGTGAGTGTGAATGTTGTCTGTCTATCTTTGTTGGCCCTCTGATAAGGTGTCGAATGCAGCTGAAATGGGCTCCAGCACCCCCCGCGACCCCAAAAGGGACAAGCGGTAGAAAATGGATGGACGGAGCACTCTTTGGTTCAAACCATTTTCGGCCTACAACTTGTTCTTTAGTGGCTCACGACTTATTCTATAAATAATATTGGTTGTTTTTAAATGAGAAATAATTTACACTAGTTTGCTTTGTCACCGATAACACAAAGCTCATATAACTTATGACACAGTATATTGACCTACATGGGGATTGTTTTTAGCATCTTTAATGCACAAAATGTGCCATTGGCCACACATCTTTTAATTTTTCTATATGCTTTATATTTGTTCTTCATTTGATAATTGTTTTATTGCAGAATCACTTCCCACAAGATATGTATGTTTTAATATCTAATCCTAAAAACAACTAAACACGAAAGCTAAGCAGTTTTATGTATTTTATAAGGATGAATTTTCTGGTGAACAGTCACAGAAACATGTGTTTTCTTCTTGCGTTCACCCGATTAAAGGAGAGCTACTGTACCTAAAATGTCTAACATACATTGTTACAATGTTGGATGCTTGTGTCAAACAATGCCAAAGCATCAACTAATGAGGTTCATGCTTTTGAGTGTGAGCAGTGTTGGTCATCTTATCTTTAAAAAGTTATTAGTTGCAGTTATAAATTACCTCTTCCAAAAAGTAATTCATCGTAAGAGTATTTAGTCACTCAGCAAAGTAACTGCGACGTTATTTTTCTTTTTTCTTGTCTTTATATAATATGTGCTATAAGATCTTTAACGTCAAAGATGTTTATATTAACTGACTTGAAACATAAAAACACTAAATACAGTATTTTCAAACATTTGGCATATATCACAGTGTGCCATATGATATGCATAGAAATAAACATCTATAAAAAATAAATAAAAAACTCTGTAAAGTAACAAAATTAAATATTGTACAAATCCCAATGCGGTACCTAAAATGTAAACTTAGGTGAAAAGGAAGGTTTGGTGGTGCAATTCTCTGTACTTGTTTACCAAAATACAGCCAGAAAGAACATTAGATAAAACTCTTACCATGTTCTGGGCAAATAAATTATATGCATTCAAGTGAAACGTTTAAACGCCTTCTATTTGCTTTTAAATGTCTAAACAACCTCACGCCAACATATCTCTCCGACCTCCTTCAGCCTTACTGCCCCACTCGATCCCTAAGATCAGCCGATCAGCTGCTACTGACGGTCCCTGACACAAGGCTGAAGCTTAGAGATGATAGAGCTTTCGCTGCTGCTGCTCCCAAGCACTGTAACGACCTACCTCTGAGTATTAGACAAGCCTCCTCTCTTCCTGTTTTTAAATCTCTCTTAAAAACATACTTTTATTCCTTGGCTTTTAACACTAAGTGATATCCATCCTGCAATGGCGCCCCATTATAAACCTGCTGTGAACCTGTTTTTATGTTTTATTTATTTTTTTTTTATCATGTTCTGTTTGTGTTGTGTTGTTTGCTCGGTCCTCGTATTATCTTTTAACCTGCCCATTGTACAGCACTTTGGCTACCCCTGTGGTAAATTTTAAATGTGCTTTATAAATAAAGTTGATTTGATTTGATTTGATTAGGGACGGCGTGGCGCAGTGGGGAGAGTGGCCGTGCGCAACCCGAGCGTCCCTGGTTCAATTCCCACCTAGTACCAACCTCGTCACGTCCGTTGTGTCCTGAGCAAGACACTTCACCCTTGCTCCTGATGGGTGCTGGTTGGCGCCTTGCATGGCAGCTCCCTCCATCAGTGTGTGAATGTGTGTGTGAATGGGTAAATGTGGAAGTAGTGTCAAAGCGCTTTGAGTACCTTGAAGGTAGAAAAGCGCTATACAAGTACAACCCATTTATTTATTTATCATTTATTTGAATTACATTCTGACAAAAAAAAATTGCATTTGTGTGCAAATATTGGAATCTTGTCTTAAGCTAATTTTATCAATGTAAATGATTAATCACCTGTGATAAATCATGATTAATCCAAATTTCAAAATTTGATGATTTTGATTACATTTTTTAAATTGGCTGCATTTGGGTTTGGGGTTGTGTTAGTAGCAGCCGCAAGTGTCATGTTATGTTATGTTTGCATGTGTTATTGATGTGAGGTGCGATTTTAGTTGCTTAAGGCCGGCGTGGATAAATGCCTTTTTCCAGGACATAGCGTGCATGTTACATAAACATTCTGGCCTTTAATTTCAATGAGAGAAAACTGGTGCCCGTACTTGCAGTTTGAGAACGCTACCTTTGAATGTCCCTGTCATCGCAATTATCGCGGGTCTTGTTATGTGTCTGTCATGGAGTGCAGCAAGACAGCGTGTTAGCGTGGGCAGGTCATGATCCGCCTACCCAGCCAATCATTATCATCAGCACATTTACAACAGTGTCGTCATCCCCACCCCTTCTCTCTGCATGCAGCTGATATGTGGCCGAAAAATGTAGCCAAAACTGGACTACGAGCCACGTCACATTCTCAGCAACTGTAAAGGCATTGCAACAAAGTAAAGACTAATTAATTAGATTACTCGTTGCTGAAAAAAAATATGCCGTTCGTAAAGCCGTTACATTCTAACGCCGTTATTGCAAACACTGGCTTTGGATGCCTTCGAACGCTGTGTTTTGCTTTGTTTTTTCTTTAATAGTGGGCACACTGTGACATTACAGTGTGTGGGAATCCTAGTAAACAGTATTTTTTCTCTGCCTGCCTTGCTCGTCATCTATCCCCATTGCTCGTCATCTATCCCCAGCTATCTGATTCGAGATTGTTGGCTGCTGCCTGCAGCCTCGCATGTCATTCCTTATCGTCTCATGCCCTCCCCACTGCTCTGAAAAAACTTTCAGTGTTTATTTTTATTTGACATTTTACACAGGACTGTTTAGTCAATTTTGGACTTTATGAAGTTGGATTTGTCTCTAAACTCAGTTGAAAAAGCGGCGACTTTGGGACATTACTAAATGGTATGAGTAGGAATAATTTTTATTATTTTCATCTACTCATGGCAACACCGACATGCAGTGAAATAAATGATGTTACCATCAGCAGATTTTCCATATTTTCATGAATGAATGTTTTTCATTTTATTTTAAATTTCTTGGCGGATATTCTTGGCCGAAATATGTGGAACTACATTTTTTTGCTTGCAGCTTAACCTTTTAAGGCCCAAGCTGTTTGTTTACATGCTTTTTTTATTTCTCTTTGCTATTTGGGCTTATTGGACCCTAATTACAAACCCCGTTTCCATATCAATCAATCAATCAATCAATCAATGTTTATTTATATAGCCCTAAATCACTAGTGTCTCAAAGGGCAGCACAAACCACAACGACATCCTCGGTAGAACCCACATAAGGGCAAGTAAAACTCACCACAGTGGGATGTCGGTGACAGTGACAATGATGACTATGAGAAACTTTAGAGAGGACCGCATATGTGAACCCGAACGGAAAACGCTCTATAGGCCGCAGACTTTTTTTGGGATTTGGTAATCACTAATAAGCGGGAGTCCTTTGAACGCAGATTTCTTGCTGGGACATATGGTACAATACAATCGGTAAGATAGGCTGGAGCTAGACCGTGTAGTATTTTATACGTAAGTAGTAAAACCTTAAAGTCACATCTTAAGTGTACAGGAAGCCAGTGCAGGTGAGCCAGTATAGGCGTAAAATGATCAAACTTTCTTGTTCTTGTCAAAAGTCCAGCAGCCGCATTTTGTACCAACTGTAATCTTTTAATGCTAGACATGGGGAGACCCGAAAATAATACGTTACAGTAATCGAGACGAGACGTAACAAACGCATGGATAGTGGACAAAATGGAGCAAATTTTAGCGATATTACGGGGATGAAAGAAGGCCGTTTTAGTAACATTCTTAATGTGTGACTCAAACGAGAGAGTTGGGTCAAAGATGATACCCAGATTCTATACCGAGTCGCCTTTGTTTAATTGTTTGGTTGTCAAATGTTAAAGTTGTATTATTAAATAGAGGTCGGTGTCCAGCAGGACCGATAATCAGCATTTCCGTTTTTTTGGCGTTGAGTTGCAAAAAATTAGCGGACATCCATTGTTTAATTTCATTAAGACACGCCTCCAGCTGACTACAACCCGGCGTGTTGGTCAGCTTTAGGGGCATGTAGAGTTGGGTGTCATCAGCATAACAGTGAAAGCTAACACCGTATTTGCGTATGATGTCACCTAGCGGCAGCATGTAGTTGCTGAAGAGTGCAGGGCCAAGGACCGAACCCTGGGGAACTATACACGTTACCTTAACATAGTCCGAGGTCACATTGTTATGGGAGACACACTGCATCCTGTCAGTAAGATAGAAGTTAAACCAAGACAGGGCTAAGTCTGACGTACCAATTTGTGTTTTGATACGCTCTGATAAAATATTATGATCGACGGTATCGAAAGCAGCGCTAAGATCGAGGAGCAGCAACATAGATGACGCATCACAATCCATCGTTAGCAATAGATCATTAGTCATTTTTGCGAGGACTGTCTCCACACAGTGATTTGCCCTGAAACCCAATTGAAAGAATTCACATAGATTGTTAGACGCTAAGTGTTCATTTAGCTGTTCTGCAAGAATTTTTTCGAGGATTTTTGAAATAAAGGGAAGGTGAGACACCGGTCGGTAGTTTACCATGAGGTCAGGGTCGAGGTTAGGTCTTTTAAGGAGAGGATGAATAACCACTTTTTTGAATGCTAGGGGAACAGTGCCAGGGTAAAGTGATAAGTTTATCATATTTAGCACTGATGGATCTAATAATACAAAGAGCTCCTTGATAAGTTTCCCAAAAGGTGGGTCAAGTAAACATGTTGTTTGTTTTATTCCATTTACACGTTGTAACAATTCCTCTAATGTTATTTCATCAAAACAAGAGAAACTATTTTGGAAGGCAGTATCCGCCGTATATACAGTCGTATCTGTGTTAATAGAACCCAGTTTTAGCTGGGACACATTGTCTTTAATCTCCTTTCTAATAAGATCAATTTTCTTATTAAAGAATTTCATAAAGTCATCTGCCGAGTGGGTGGAGCTACTGGAAGGTGTCCATTGTTGGGTTAGCTATGCTACTGTACTAAACAAAAATTTAGGATCGTTTTTATTAAGGTGGATGAGATTTGAGTAATATTTAGCTTTAGCTAAGGTAACCATGCGTTTATAAGTTATTAAGGTGGACGAGATTTCAGTAATATTTAGCTTTAGCTAAGGTAAGCACGCGTTTATAAGTTATTAAACTATTACTCCATGCTTGATGGTAAACCTCAAGTTTAGTCGCCCGCCATTTGCGTTCCAGCTTTCTACTTGATAATTTCTGAGCTGTAGTTTCTTCTGTAAACCATGGCGTATGCCTTTTTGGAGCCTTTTTTAACTTCAGCGGTGCTATACTATCAATGGTTTCGCGCAGGGCGTAGTTAAAGTTGTTAGTGAGGTTATCAATAGAGCCCACATATTTTGGGAATGGTGCCATTACCGAGGGCAGTAGGCCAGCAAGAGTTGTCGTTGTGGCAGCATTAATGTTGCGGCTGCTATAGCCGTTATTATTATTATTAGCTTGCCGAACATGAGTCTGAACCTCAAATTTTATAAGGTAATGATCAGACATTACTTTAGTATACGGGTGTATCATAACTTTGGAAACAGTGATACCCCTGACAAGCACTAGGTCTATCGTATTACCGTTGCAATGCATGGGTTCATTTATTAATTGTTGTATGACCACAGCTATCAATTATAGTCTGGAGCGCCATGCATGGTGGGTCCGATGGGGTATTCATATGGATATTAAAGTCCCCAATTATAATTAAATTATTGGCGTGCGTCACTAGATCAGCAGCAAACTCTGAGAATTAATTGATAAAGTCCGAATAGGGCCCTGGGGGGCGGTTGACAACTGCCAGGTGTAGAGGCAGCGGTGTGACAGACCTCATGGTAAGCACCTCAAAAGATTTATATTTATTATTTATGGTAGGTGAGGACTAAGGTTAAAGTTTTCGTTGTATATTAGTGCGACCCCCCTACCCCTTTAAAGGGAACGGGCATTATACGCATTCGTATAGTTAGGAGGAGATGCCTCATTTAGCGCAAAAAAATCGTCTGGTTTAAGCGATGATATTAAGATTGTTGTCTCTAATGACCTCATTAACTAATAACGTTTTGGGAGACAATGATCTTATGTTTAAAAAGCCCATATTATAGGTAGTGGGCTGTTTTAAGGAGTTTTTGATCAAATTATCCGTAGTAGCAATATTAATAATGTTGCGTTTATTATGCGTAGTGCACTTAAAATAATTATGACCATATCTAGGAATTGATATGATGGGAATTTTCCAATTGTTTGCTTGGTGCTGCGATAAACTGAACGCATCATAATTTGCCACCTCAGTAGAACGCATGTCCAACTCTGACACAGTCATAGCAGAAAAAACTTCTAACTTAACTGACTCCTCACCCAGACTAGCAGGCTCACGTCTTCCATTTAAATCCAGCTTCAGGATGGAAGGAAGCGGTGTTCTGTGGGGATTAGCCTTTTGCTTTATTGTTAACTCCGCTCGACATCCGCGTTTCTGCTTACGATCACACCGCTTGCGTGTCTGCCGTAGACGGTCCCCGCTGGTACTATACTCCGCTGCGTCAAAGGTCGCTGGATGTAGACGGCAAATTATTCCCATGCTAGCGAGGTGGTCCAACGTACATGCATCTTTGAGTTGGAAAATTGTGTTGGATGTAAATATAAACGGAATACAATGATTTGCAAATAATTTTCAGCCCATATTCACTGGAATGCACTACAAAGACGACATATTTGATGTTCAAACTGATAAACATTTTGTTTTTGCAAATAATAATTAACTTTAGAATTTGATGCCAGCAACACGTGACAAAGAAGTTGGGAAAGGTGGCAATAAATACTGGAAAGGTTGAGGAATGCTCATAAAAAACTTATTTGGAACATCCCACAGGTGTGCAGGCTAATTGGGAACAGGTGGGTGCCATGATTGGGCATAAAAACAGCTTCCAAAAAATGATCAGTCTTTCACAAGAAAGGATGGGGCGAGGTACACCCCTTTGTCCACAACTCCGTGAGCAAATAGTCAAACAGTTAAAGAACAACGTTTCTCGAAGTGCAATTGCAAGAAATTTAGGGATTTTAACATTTAAGGTCCATTATATCATCAAAAGGTTCAGAAAATCTGGAGAAATCACTCCACGTAAGCGGCATGGCCGGAAACCAACATTGAATGATTGTGACCTTCGATCCCTCAGACGGCACTGTATCAAAAACCGACATCAATCTCTAAAGGATGTCACCTTATAGGCTCAGGAACACTTCAGAAAACCACTGTCACTAAATACAGTTTGTCGCCACATCTGTAAGTGCAAGTTAAAGCTCTACTATGCAAAGCGAAAGCCATTTATCAACAACATCCAGAAACGCTGCCGGCTTCTCTGAGCCCGAGATCATCTAAGATGGACTGATGCAAACTGGAAAAGTTTTCTGTGGTCTGACGAGTCCACGTTTCAAATAGTTTTTGGAAATATTTGACATTGTGTCATCCGGACCAAAGGGGAAGTGAACCATCCAGACTGTTATTGACGCAAATTTCAAAAGCCAGCATCTGTGATGGTATGGGGGTGCATTAGTGCCCAAGGCATGGGTAACTTACACATCTGTGAAGGCACCATTAATGCTGAAAGGTACATACAGGTTTTGGAAAAACATATGCTGCCATCTAAGCACCTTCTTTTTCATGGATGCCCTTGCTTATTTCAGCAAGACAATGCCAATCCACATTCAGCATGTGTTACAACAGCGTGGCTTCGTAAAAAAAAGAGTGCGGGTACTTTCTTGGCCCGCCTGCAGTCCAGACCTGTCTCCCATGGAAAATGTGCGGCGCATTATGAAGCGTAAAATACGACAGCGGAGACCCCGGACTGAAGTTCCACATAAAACAAGAATGGGAAAGAATTCTACTTTCAAAGCTTCAATAATTAGTTTCCTCAGTTCCCAAACGTTTATTGAGTGTTGTTAAAAGAAAAGGTGATGTAACACAGTGGTGAACATGCCCTTTCCCAATTACTTTGGCACGTGTTGCAGCCATGAAATTCTAAGTTAATTATTATTTGCAAAAAAAATATAAAGTTTATGAGTTTGAACATCAAATATTTTGTCTTTGTTGTGCATTCAATTGAATATGGGTTGAAAAGGATTTGCAAATCATCGTATTCCATTTATATTTACATCCAACACAATTTCCCAACTTTTATGGAAACAGGGTTTGTAGAATAAAAACTAAAAATCATCTTTTTATATGATGTCCATAAGTACACAAGCGTGTACTTCATGTGTAGTGACATGCAAATTCTTATTTTTACACTTTTTTTTTTTCAAAATTCCTTTGTATGTTTTACTCTTCTGACACCACCAGATAGCAGTATAAGTGTCCATATTTCGGCAAAAGACCCCAATTCAGTAGTGTACACAATACTGGAAATAAGAGCTAAAAGGTACTGTCCACGCACATGGCCACTAAGGCCTATATTAAGGGGAAAACTTCTTGCCGAGAAGCATCTCTGGTCTCAAAAACTCTTAATTTGGGGTCCTCTTAAGTTGATGTACCATTATATTGTTTATGAAGTTTATTTTTGATGGTCTAAAACAATGGCGGTGTTCATCTTACATTGAACAAATATAAATAAATATATATATATATATATATATATATATATAACACGTTCTCAAGCAATGGCAATAAAAACTTTTCTGATTCTGATTATATATATATATATATATATATATATATATATATATATATATATATATATGTGTATATATATGTAAATATATATATACATTATATATATATATATATATATATATATATATATATATATATATATTATATATATGTGTGGGAAAAAATATATTCGAATACGAATCGAATCAAATGCATTGTGTGTTTCAGAATCAATTGTCATTTTTTTAAAATCGATTTTATTTTTTTATTTTTTTTTTTTATTTTTTTTTTTTTATCAATCCAACAAACCAATACACAGCAATACCATAACAATTTAATCCAATTCCAAAACCAAACTTGACCCGGCAACACTCAGAACTGCAATAAACAGAGCAATTGAAAAGACACAAACAATATACAGAACAAACCAAAAGTAGTGAAACAAAAATGAATATTATCAACAACAGTATCAATATTAGTTATAATTTCAGCATAGCAGTGATTAAAAATCCCCCATTGACATTATCATTAGACATTTATAAAAAAAAAAAAAGAACAATAGTGTCACAGTGGTTTACACTTGCATCGCATCTCATAAGCTTGACAACACACTGTGTCCAATATTTTCACAAAGATAAAATAAGTCATATTTTTGGTTCGTTTAATAGTTAAAACAAATTTAAATTATTGCAATCAGTTGATAAAACATTGTCCTTTACAATTATAAAAGCTTTTTTTTTTTTTTAATCTACTACTCTGCTGGCATGTTAGCAGACTGGGGTAGATCCTGCTGAAATCCTATGTATTGAATTAATACAGAATCGTTTTGAATCAGAAAAATATCGTTTTTGAATCAAGAATCCAATCGAATCGAAAAAATCGATATATTACCGAATCGTGACCCCAATAATCGATATGGAATCGAATTGTGGGACACCCAAAGATTCGCAGCCCTAATATAAATTTATATATTATATTCATCCACCCATTGTCTTCCGCTTATTCCCTATGGAGTCGCGGGGGGCGCTGGTGCCTATCCCAGCTATATATATATACAGTATATATATATATATATATATATATATATATATATATATATATATATATATATAGTCCTGTCCAGCTACTAAGGCAAAACCTATTGTTGATGTAAAAGCCTATATTTGCTGTACAGATTTACTTTACAAAAGAGAAGTGTGGGATACTTCTCTTGTTGCCTCATTTGTATTTGACTTTATATTAATATTTGGCACAGCTGTACCGGAGCAGGAGGGGATAGAAAGAAAAAAAAAGGAAGATGGAGGGGGAAATTGCGGGGACAAGAAGGGAATAAGACAGAGAGACAACAACAGCAACCCAAACAACAATAACAATCATAACAACACAACAGCATCTGTAAATACGATATGTACAAATATGATAGTAAAAGTTAAAGCAGAGAAGCAGTTAGTGAAGTAAATATTAACACAGACATGACAATGAACATTATTACACTACAAATGGAGCAATACAATGCCAATATAAATAGTACTACTTATAATGTAATCCCAATAAGTACTTCTACGATCAACAATACAATTGTTTCAAATGCAACAATACATGTATGTAATGTTAACATGAAATAAAAAAAAAAGCAGATAAATGGAGGGGAAGAAAGAGAAGCGAACTGTCTTAACCTTGTAGATTTTTATAGTATCAATAGGTTAAGTTTTGACAGTGTACTTACTGTGTGTTATCCAGTTTCCCCCCTGGGAGCAACATTAGTATATGTTTGAAGAAACGTGATTATATGTGTGACTGTATGTATGCATACAGTATGTGCTTGTATATGTACAGTATGTATATATGTATGTTTCTACAGGGAATGTACAATGTACAGTATGTAATGTATATTTGGAAAAGAAACATTCTGATCCTTTTGGGGAGGGTGAGGTGAGGAGGGTTTCATTTGCAAGAACGCCTCAACACACAAACGGTTTGCAGACATCCTCAGAAAGCAAGTTATAAAAGAGACTATGGATCAAAATGTATGCAATATTTATTAATATTGATAATAATGTGTTATATTTTTATGGCACTTTTCAAGACACTCAAAGTGTGTCACAGAGAACTGAGAACCCATTATTCATTTACTACACAGTCACTCCACATTCACACATGGCGGTGTAAAGATACATTTACATTTACATTTACACCAAAAGCATGTCCAATACATATATCATCTAGACCACAAGGAAGTGGGTTGAATGCAGATCCAAACAATTAACATAAATAACATACGTTGTTTTAGTGTGTTTGTTTGTAGGAGAGAAAGTGGCATCGGTGTTCATTTTGACAGCAGTTTTTTAATTTAGTTTTAGTGACAGTCTTTTTGACAAAAAAATAGTTTAGCTTTAGACGGATGTTAGTCATTTTAATTGATTTAGTTTTAGTCTATTTTTTGGAGCACCTTTTCTTAGACTATCTGCAAACCATTTAACACAAACGCATACCATCTTATGGTCAGGATTGATGTAATTAGTATTTTTTGCTACAAAGGTCAATGCCAATAAATATCTTTCAGGCATGTTTTTTTACTATGTCTCTGGCAAAGCAGGTATGTACAGTATGTGTGTTGTGAAACACAGTTATGATGCATGCCTTCATCATATTTTTTTAATGAACGCGGGAGAATCAGAAGCAGGAAATGCCAATTTTGTATGTGACGCTGCAAATTTAATCCATCCATCCTGTCGTTTACTCGCTTGTCCCTCTCAGGGTTGTAAGGGTGGGCTGGAGCCTCTCATTTGTTAATAAATGACCGCATCAAATAAATAAATAAAGAGGAAACCCTGCATCCACTTCCTTGGTAAAAGTTCCATGCCTTGATTTGCCATTACATAAACGATTTCTTGAGGCAGACAAAATTATTTAATATTTTTTTGTAAAGTAGAAATTCAGTAGAAATAGCTTTAACTTACAGTTGTGTAGATGCCATGATAGATGACTTGCCTGTTGATGGCCTCATGTTATCAAAAATAAAATGTGTCCGCTTTACTTTTTCCCAGGTGTAAACATATTACAATATGGAACAAGTTAAATCCTTACATTTTTGTTTTGGCGGTAAGAAATACAAGGAAACGCATCTGATTGGCTCTCCTAATGCATGCCGCTCCATCTTTCACATGTACGCTGTTAATCTACAAGACGAAATTAACGATGAATTGATTTTGTTTCTGTCGAAATTTTCGTTTCCTTTTAAATCCTTGAGTGATATGTAATTTTCAAAACTATTTAGTCATCTTACTTTTGTCAGGGTAAGATAAGTTGTAGACATTAACTACAGACGAATATTAATAATCAACAAAATTAAAATTGCGTGGTAGAGGAGTAGAGCAAGAGAATCCCTAGAGACCCTGACTCCACAGGCCCGTTTTGCCCCACTAAGAGCGCTTCGGCCTGGTTGACAGGTCAGCCTTGCTCGCTAAACACATCCAGATGTTCTGTGGCAAACCCCAAAGGAAGAATTATCTCCTTCTCCCTCTGGTGCGTGTTTTATTTTCCAACTGAGAAGCCCATTAAACGTAGTGGTACATCTCTACAAGTCCATTGTTGTGTATTGGCATTTCCCTGCCTTTTCCTTTTTTTATGGTGTCGGTTTTTCTTCAGTAATTAGTCCCCAGCGAGGCACACCTGCAACTAATCCCTACTGAGGTGTATTTAAGATCGTCACCGACAGCTGGGGCCTCCCGGTGATTTTCTCCTGTACCTTCTACATGCAGACGCCCGTTTTACCTCATCAGCCTCGGTATGTTGTTTTCCCTTATTCCTGCAATTCCTCACCTCTTTGTGTTTACTTCCTAGCCTCCCAGAGGTTCAGAGGATTTTTGTGTTGGACCTTTTGTGCTCAAATGCGCCCAGGCCTATTCCCCTGCCGACCACTGAGAGACCTGTTTGTGTTTTTTTATTCCATGGTGTGCACTTCTGCCCCCATCGCCTTTTGTTGCACTTTTTGGACTTATTAAATTCTTCTTTTATTATAATTCTACCTGGCCTCCCGTCTCTGCATCCCGGGGTCACCCCCACTTGACCCAATCCTAACATCTATGAAGCAAACTTAAACTTAACCATAAGAGTGTCCAAATGTTGAAGTTTCATATAAAAACAAAGATCTCCCCCTCAAGTTGTAGTGACGGCCGCCTGATGTACTGCATGGCTTATAAATGATGTGGTGGTAGCTGGCGTCTCCTTAAATGTCCAGCACACATCAGACTCAGGATGCATTCACAATGAGGAGGAACAGTTTGTTTCACATGCTCTCATTATGTCAACATCTAGAAAAATTAATTTGAACAGCTTTGTAGCTGACACTCCCTGGAAGCCAAAGACCACTGATGATATCGCACTATATCAGTGCCGCTTATTTACTTTCAGTATGTTCCTACTCTTTGATAAAGAACAAAACAACACCGCATTGGGTTGTAGGAGTGTGTTTTTGATGTGGGTCAAGACGACTGTACAGCCTATCCCATCCAGGCCAACAGTTTGGATACACCTTCTCATTCAATGTGTTTTCTTTATTTTCATGACTAGTTACATTGTAGATTGTCACTGAAGGCATCAAAACTATGAATGAACACATGTGGAATTATGTTTTATCAAAAAAAGGTGAAATAACTAAACACATGTTTTATATTCTAGTTTTTTTTTTAAATAGCCACCCTTTGCTCTGATTACTGTTTCGCACACTCTTTGCATTTTCTAGATGAGCTTCAAGAGGTAGTCACCTGAAATGGTTTTTCAACAGTCTTGAAAGAGTTAGCTCATTGAGAGAATGCCAAAAGTGTGCAAAGTAGTAATCAGAGCAAAGGGTCGCTATTTTGAAGAAACTAGAGTTAAACACGTTTTCAGTTATTTCACCTAAGGTGGGAGCAAACGAGCGTCATTTTGCGCCTTCCTTACGATGTCTACAGGTCTAAGTTGAATTTTATATACTTCTCTCTTTATGACCACAACCTTCTATTATACCAGTGAGAGGTATGATTTACTGTATAATCTAGTACAAACTTTTACCAATTCAGAGGCAATGCAGCAGCAGCAGCAGCTTAGTGTGTCAATAGCTGCAGTATGTAATTACCTCAGTGTTCAGCGCGCCATGTTACTTAAATTAGTTCCTCGGCGTTCGCTGTTATACATGATTAATACGCAGATCACGGCATCTAAATAGACTATTGTTGGTGGGTTTTAGATGTTTTTTAGAGGGCTTTGTAGGGGGAATAGATGAATCCCATACGCTACATTGTTAGCCATCTACTATGAGACGTATGTTATAGTTTGGACTTCAGAAAAGAGAGAAAAAACGTGTTTTCTTGTCTCATATCGGGATTGTGAATGATTGGCAAATTTCCACAAAAAATGCAGTTCTCCTTTAAACCGGGTAGTTACCTGAAAGGCGGCACAAGTTTTTATACGGTCAGTGATCAGGTGAATGCATACACTAGTGCAAAGATGAGTGAGGAGACTAACTGCCATGCTTGCTGGCAAATTTCGATTCCAAATACACCTAGTTGGGACATTAGATTAAATTGTAATCAAGTTTTGAGCAAACAAATGATATGCATTTAGGTAAAACTTGTTTTAAGTGTTCCTGGATGATAATCTGAAGAAAAAATTGCATTTGTGCCAAATGTTTAGGTCGTTGACACATTAATTTGAATTATACAAGCAAGTATTAACCTGTGGTTAATCATGATTAACTCAAATAGAAAGTCTAATTAATCAAATTTAAAAATGAATCATTTCACAGCACTAGTATCAACACAGCACTTCATTTTTATTGCTAAATATATTTTTTGTTTAATTTTTGAGAGAAAAACATGTAGTACAGGCAATTGCATATTGTTACGGCTCAGACCCTTGCAAACGGCGCTCATCCGCCTGTGCGCTCCAGTGAGCGCACCTCGGGACACGCCCAGGGACACGCCCAGGGACACGCCACGCGCATCTCTGCTCTGCAGCGGCCACCAGCTGTTTTCATTCACCGACAATCACCATACCTGCGAGTAATGAGGGACCTGCCTTCATAAGCTGGCACAACTTGGCATGCCGGCGCCGGAGTATAGCCTTCTGTACCTTCCCTGTGTCCATCCTCTAGTCACACTGTGTGTCGTGTGCTTCCGTATCTTTCCTGTCTTCCTCGTGCTTTCTGGTTTTTGACTCCTCGTTCGCCCCGGACAACAACGACTCGCTCTGCCTCTCGACCCCGCTTCCGCCCATGGACTACCCTGCCTGTCTTGCCCTTGTGGGACTGCACCGCTTCTCTCAACACGCACCTCCAACACTTAAGGTAAAATCCCTCCAGTTAAATCCTGCACATAGCCTTACACCATACATACTCTTCGATCTCGTTCACACTCCATTTCCCTAATTATATTATTGTCACCCCCTTAGTTAAATCATAACACATATCTTCTTAATGTCACTATTACCTGGTTATGTTACAAGATATTCCAAACATTTTTTGGGGTTATTAAATTATCTTTTTTCACCTTGACACTATGACTTCAAGATTCAGGTCTTTTAAACGTAAATTTGGAATTTTGCAAGCAATTATTAACCTGGGGTTAAACATGAATAACTCAAACACAAAGTTTGATTAATCCAATTTAAAAATTAATCATTTCACAGCACGAGTATCAATACAGCACTTCATTGTTATTGCTAAATATATTTTTTGTTTAAATTTTGAGAGAAAAACATGTAGTACAGGCAATTGCATATATTCTTAAAGGCCTACTGAAAAGAGATTTTCTTATTTAAACGGGGTTAGCAGGTCCATTCTATGTTTCATACTTGATTACAGTTCGAGATGCCACCTCAGTAGAAGCATTTAAGTCTCACCTTAAAACTCATTTGTATACTCTAGCCTTTAAATAGACTCCCTTTTTAACCAGTTGATCTGCCGTTTCTTTTCTTTTTCTCCTATGTCCCACTCTCCCTTGTGGAGGGGGTCCGGTCCGATCCGGTGGCCATGTACTGCTTGCCTGTGTATCGGCTGGGGACATCTCTGCGCTGCTGATCCGCCTCCGCTTGGGATGTTTTCCTGCGGGCTCCGCTGTGAACGGGACTCTCTCTGCTGTGTTGGATCCGCTTTGGACTGGACTCTCGCGACTGTGTTGGATCCATTATGGATTTAACTTTCACAGTATCATGTTAGACCCGCTCGACATCCATTGCTTTCGTCCTCTCCAAGGTTCTCATAGTCATCATTGTCACCGACGTCCCACTGGGTGTGAGTTTTCATTGCCCTTATGTGGGCCTACCGAGGATGTTGTAGTGGTTTGTGTTGTGGTTTGTGCAGCTCTTTGAGACAATAGTGATTTAGGGCTATATAAGTAAACATTGATTGATTGATTGATAATCTCGCGATATTGCCATATTTTTGCTGAAAGGATTTAGTAGAGAACATCCACGATAAAGTTCGCAACTGTCGGTGGTAAGAGAAATGTCCTGCCTCTACCGGAAGTCGCAGACGATGACGTCACATGTTTGATGGCTCCTCACATATTCACATTGATTTTAATGGGAGCCTCCAACAAAAAGTGCTATTCGGACCGAGAAAACGACAATTTCCCCATTAATTTGAGCAAGGATGAAAGATTCGTGTTTGAGGATATTGATAGCGAAGGAATAGAAAAAAAAACAACAAAAAAGTTAAAAAAAAAAAAAAAACATGATTACATTGGGACGGATTCCGATGTTTTTAGACACATTTACTAGGTTAATTCTGGGAAATCCCTTATCTTTCTATTGTGTTGCTAGTGTATTTGTGAGTTAAATAGTACCTGATAGTCGGAAGGGTCTCTCCATGGACGGCACAAGCTCAGCTTTTCTCCGGTAAGAACTGACTTTTTAACCACAATTTTCTCACCGAAACCTGCTGGTTGACATGTGGTCGGGATCCATGTCCGCATGACCGCGCTCTGATCCATAGTAAAGTTTCACCTCAAGGAATTTTAAACAAGGACTCACTGTGTGTTTGTGTTGCTAAAGGCTAAAGCTTCCCAACTCCATCTTTCTACTGTGACTTCTCCAATGTTAATTGAACAAATTGCGAAAGATTCAGCAACACAGATGTCCAAAAAACTGTATAATTATGCCGTTAAAGCAGACGACTTTTACCTGTGTGTGTGTGTGTGTGCAGCGCTCATACTTCCTAAAAACCTGTGACGTCTTGCGTCCACATCATCATTACCCGACGTTTCGAAGATGAAACTCCCGGGAAATTTAAAATTGTTATTTAGTAAACTAAAAAGGCCGTATTGGCATGTGTTGCAATGTTAATATTTCATCATTGATATATAAACTATCAGACTGCGTGGTGGGTAGTAGTGGGTTTCAGTAGGCCTTTAATGTTACTATTACCTGGTCATGCTACAAAAAAAATCCAAACATTTTGTGGGGTTATCAAATTATCTTTTTTCACCTTGACTTGTGACTTCAAGGCGGGTTATCAATAATAATAAAATGCTTATGTAATGCTGTAATAATGAGGCATTAATCATGAGCTATTTATACATTCATGAACATATAAATTGACTGTTACAAGCGACCCTCTGAGGGCAGCCATAACGACAATGTAGTCCTCAAAGAATTCGACTTTGATGACCCTGTAATGTGTCACTTTTCATGTTGCATACCATCCATCCATCCATCCATCCATCATCTTCCGCTTATCCGAGGTCGGGTCGCGGGGGGAACAGCCTAAGCAGGGAAACCCAGACTTCCCTCTCCCCAGCCACTTCGTCTAGCTCTTCCCGGGGGATCCCGAGGCGTTCCCAGGCCAGCCGGGAGACATAGTCTTCCCAACGTGTCCTAGGTCTTCCCCGTGGCCTCCTACCGGTTGGACGTGCCCTAAACACCTCCCTAGGGAGGCGTTCGGGTGGCATCCTAACCAGATGCCCGAACCACCTCATCTGGCTCCTCTCGATGTGAAGGAGCAGCGGCTTTACTTTGAGTTCCTCCCGGATGGCAGAGCTTCTCACCCTATCTCTAAGGGAGAGACCCGCCACACGGCGGAGGAAACTCATTTCGGCCGCTTGTACCCGTGATCTTATCCTTTCGGTCATGACCCAAAGCTCATGACCATAGGTGAGGATGGGAACGTAGATCGACCGGTAAATTGAGAGCTTTGCCTTCCGGCTCAGCTCCTTCTTCACCACAACGGACCGGTACAACGTCCGCATTACTGAAGACGCCGCACCGATCCGCCTGTCGATCTCACGATCCACTCTTCCCTCACTCGTGAACAAGACTCCTAGGTACTTGAACTCCTCCACTTGGGGCAGGGTCTCCTCCCCAACCCGGAGATGGCACTCCACCCTTTTCCGGGCGAGAACCATGGACTCGGACTTGGAGGTGCTGATTCTCATTCCGGTCGCTTCACACTCGGCTGCGAAACGATCCAGCGAGAGCTGAAGATCCCGGTCAGATGAAGCCATCAGGACCACATCATCTGCAAAAAGCAGAGACCTGATCCTGCGGTTACCAAACCGGAACCCCTCAACGCCTTGACTGCGCCTAGAAATTCTGTCCATAAAAGTTATGAACAGAATCGGTGACAAAGGACAGCCTTGGCGGAGTCCAACCCTCACTGGAAATGTGTTCGACTTACTGCCGGCAATGCGGACCAAGCTCTGGCACTGATCGTACAGGGAACGGACCGCCACAATAAGACAGTCCGATACCCCATACTCTCTGAGCACTCCCCACAGGACTTCCCGAGGGACACGGTCGAATGCCTTCTCCAAGTCCACAAAGCACATGTAGACTGGTTGGGCAAACTCCCATGCACCCTCAAGAACCCTGCCGAGAGTATAGAGCTGGTCCACAGTTCCACGACCAGGACGAAAACCACACTGTTCCTCCAGAATCCGAGGTTCGACTATCCGACGTAGCCTCCTCTCCAGTACACCTGAATAAACCTTACCGGGAAGGCTGAGGAGTGTGATCCCACGATAGTTGGAACACACCCTCCGGTCCCCCTTCTTAAAGAGAGGAACCACCACCCCGGTCTGCCAATCCAGAGGTACCGCCCCCGATGTCCACGCGATGCTGCAAAGTCTTGTCAACCAAGACAGCCCCACAGCATCCAGAGCCTTAAGGAACTCCGGGCGGATCTCGTCCACCCCTGGGGCCTTGCCACCGAGGAGCTTTTTAACTACCTCAGCGACCTCAGCCCCAGAAATCGGAGAGACCACCACAGATTCCCCAGGCACTGCTTTCTCATAGGAAGACGTGTTGGTGGGATTGAGGAGGTCTTCGAAGTATTCCTTCCACCTATCCACAACATCCGCAGTCGTGGTCAGCAGAACACCATCCGCACCATACACGGTGTTGATAGTGCACTGCTTCCCCTTCCTGAGGCGGCGGACGGTGGTCCAGAATCGCTTCGAAGCCGTCCGGAAGTCGTTTTCCATGGCTTCCCCGAACTCTTCCCATGTCCGAGTTTTTGCCTCCGCGACCGCTGAAGCTGCACACCGCTTGGCCTGTCGGTACCTGTCCACTGCCTCCGGAGTCCTATGAGCCAAAAGGACCCGATAGGACTCCTTCTTCAGCTTGACGGCATCCCTCACCGCTGGTGTCCACCAAGGGGTTTTAGGATTGCCGCCACGACAGGCACCAACTACCTTGCGGCCACAGCTCCGATCTTCCGCCTCGACAATAGAGGTGCGGAACATGGTCCACTCGGACTCAATGTCCAGCACCTCCCTCGTGACATGTTCAAAGTTCTTCCGGAGGTGGGAATTGAAACTTTGTCTGACAGGAGACTCTGCCAGACGTTCCCAGCAGACCCTCACAATGCGTTTGGGCCTCCCAGGTCTGTCCGGCATCCTCCCCCACCATCGCAGCCAACTCACCACCAGGTGGTGATCGGTAGAAAGCTCCGCCCCTCTCTTCACCCGAGTGTCCATAACATGAGGCCGCAAATCCGATGACACAACTACAAAGTCGATCATGGAACTGCGGCCTAGGGTGTCCTGGTGCCAAGTGCACATATGGACACCCTTATGTTTGAACATGGTGTTTGTTATGGACAAACTGTGACGAGCACAAAAGTCCAATAACAAAACACCACTCGGGTTCAGATCCGGGCGGCCATTCTTCCCAATCACGCCTCTCCAGGTTTCACTGTCGTTGCCAACGTGAGCGTTGAAGTCTCCCAGTAGGACAAGGGAATCACCCGGGGGAGCACTTTCCAGTACTCCCTCGAGCGTTCCCAAAAAGGGTGGGTACTCTGAACTGCTGTTTGGTGCATAAGCACAAACAACAGTCAGGACCCGTCCCCCCACCCGAAGGCGGAGGGAGGCTACCCTTTCGTCCACCGGGTTGAACTCCAACGTACAGGCTTTGAGCCGGGGGGAAACAAGAATTGCCACCCCAGCCCGTCGCCTCTCACTGCCGGCAACGCCAGAGTGGAAGAGGGTCCAATCCCTCTCGAGAGAAGTGGTTCCAGAGCCCTTGCTGTGTGTCGAAGTGAGTCCGACTATATCCAGCCGGAATTTCTCGACTTCGCGCACTAGCTCAGGCTCTTTCCACCCCAGTGACGTGACGTTCCACGTCCCAAGAGCTAGCTTCTGTAGCCGAGGATCGGACCGCCAAGTGCCCTGCCTTCGGCTGTCGCCCAGCTCACAATGCACCCGACCTCTATGGCCCCTGCTATGGGTGGTGAGCCCATTGGAGGGGGGACCCACGTTGCCTCTTCGGGCTGTGCCCGGCCGGGCCCCATGGGAACAGGCCCGGCCACCAGGCGCTCGCCATCGTGCCCCACCTCCGGGCCTGGCTCCAGAGGGGGGCCCCGGTGACCCGCGTCCGGGCGAGGGAAATCTGGGTCCATGATGTTTCTTCTTCATAAAGGTCTTTGAGCTGCTCTTTGTCTGATCCCTCACCTAGAACCTGTTTGCCTTGGGAGACCCTACCAGGGGGCTTTATGCCCCCGGACAACATAGCTCCTAGGATCATTGGGACACGCAAACTCCTCTACCACGATAAGGTTGCAGCTCAGAGAGGAGATGTTGCATACCATGTTGCATAATCACAAAATATGTCAGCAAAACAAGATGCCTCATGGAGTGTACACTTGCTAAGGGGTGGTATTCAATTATGGAGACAAAGATGTGTAGAAAAGAGGTCAAAGAGTAATGTCTTCATGACTGGATATAGAAAGGATAGAAAAAGATCTCTAAAATGGCTGAACCAATAATTGAATCTCTCTTCACCTCTCTTGTTCTCCCTTTTTAAAGATTGGGAGCACAAACACTAAAGCACTGACCTCACCCGCCTGATGTAATCTTATTAGGGACCTTTGATGTTGTACTGAAACACAAATTACATTTTTTCTACTGCAACGCTCAGATTGTTTTTATCAATTCTATGCAGGCACTTTGTTTCTCTGCAAACTGAGAACCTAACTGATGCGCTCCAAGTGTTTGACAGAGAGATGAAAGCGTCATGTCTGAGCCCGTGGCATCAGTTCTTATTGGAGCACATGTGTTTCTCATTCTGCATGTGAGTCATGCATCACCCAGGTTGCTTCCTAACATTGTCTTCGCAGGCCCTCTGGCACATCGATCTGCCCACAGAGAGACTTGTATTCGTTTAAGAGTCCCTGACATTTATCGAGATGTGTGTGTCTCGACGTATTTTAGTGCAGTCGGGTTTCTTCCTCACATACTGCTGTTTGCTTTTGCTTCATAAATGATCCCTGCCAGTGGCAACAGAGTTAGTCATCTTCCTAGAGGGCCATGGGGACAAAGAGCAATGATGATGTCACCCTCTCCACCAGACTGGGTCCTTACTTGTCCCCTTCCATACCCTTTGCCCAGGCAACCGTTTACTAAAATGAGATCAAACTCAACCTCCTTGTGCATAAAATTATCCTCAACCGCAAATGGGATACTGGCACATCTTTTGTTTGATATGTGAAATAGTATTTTGTGGTGACAGACCTGTGTGTGAGGAAGTGAAGTGCAGCCAATCAGCGAGTCAGTTATGTAACCGGGGGACTGGAGTGTCGCCGGCGACAGATCCTCAGGGCTAGCCAGGCCATCTTTCCACTCCTGGGTGACACAAATCCACATGTTAGTAAAGCACAGTGTTATTTCCAGAGTACATAGGATTCAGACCCACACATAGGTATCTCTCGACTCTTCCTGACAACCAGTAGCATCTGCTGTAAGTAAGCATTGGTACTTTAAAACATCAATACCACAGGCTAAAAGGGGGCCTATGATGCATTTCCCCTTTTCTGACTTACACATATTGTTAGGATATTGAATACGTCTGTTATAAAAATGCAATAGTGTCAAATCATAAGGTTCATGCATTCTTGCATGAGCTTGCACAAAGTTTTGGATGCTTCTGCCCATAGCGTTTTGCAGTACGGCTACATTGTGACATCACAGTCAGGCGGACGTACTTATTTGAACATTAAATGGAGCTGTCAGACAGAGGAGGAGGAGCACTGTATGAGGCAGCTGAGGTTGAAGATGTTCATCTAATCGTGGCATGATGGTCGAGGAAGCAGCAGCCCACTCCATCCCACCCATCCATCCATTTTCTTCCGCTTATTTGAAGTCGGGTCGCGGGCGCAGCAGCCTAAGCAGGGAAGCCCAGACTTCCCTCTCCTCAGCCACTTTGTCCAACTCCTCCCGGGGATCATGAGGCGTTCCCAGGCCAGCCGGGAAACATAGTCTTCCCAACGTGTCCAGGGTCTTCCCCATGGCCTCCTGCCGGTCGGACGTGCCCTAAACACCTCCCTGGGGAGGCATTCGGGTGGCATCCTGAGAAGATGCCCGAACCACCTCATCCGGCTCCTCTCGATGTGGAGGAGCAGCGGCTTTACTTTGAGCTCCCCTCGATGGCAGGGCTTCTCACCCTATCTCTAAGAGAGAGCTCCGCCACCAGGCAGAGGAAACTAATTTTGGCCGCTTGTAACCGTGATCTTGTCCTTTCGGTCATGACCCAAAGCTCATGACCATAGGTGAGGATGGGAATGTAGAACGACCGGTAAATTGAGAGCTTGGCCTTCCGCTTCAGCTCTTTCGATACAGCGTCCGTATTAATGAAGACGGCGCACCGATCCGCCTTTCAATCTCACGATCCACTCTTCTCTCACTTGTGAACAAGACTCCAAGGTACTTGAACTCCTCCACTTGGGGCAAGATCTCCTCCCCAAGCTGAAGATGGTACTCCACCCTTTCCCGGGCGAGAACCATGGACTCGGACTCGGACTCGGAGGTGCTGATTATCATCCCGGTTGCTTCACACTCGGCTGCAAGCCGATCCAATGAGAGCTGAAGATCCTGGCCAGTTGAATCCGTCAGGCTCACATCATCTGCAAAAAGCAGAGACCTAATCCTGCAGCCACCAAACCGGACCCCCTCAGCGCCCTGACTGCGCAGAGAAATTCTGTCCATAAAAGTTATGAACAGAATCGGTGACAAAGGGCAGCCTTGGCGGAGTCCAACCGTCACTGGAAATGGGTTCGACTTACTGTCGGTAGCAGACCCCTCGATGATGATAAACATGGGGACACACCGCTATAAAGAGTTTGTCTGCGTTAGCGCTTATAAAAACATTATAACACTAATACTTGGTTGATAGTCAAGTCACAAAATGTAAATTGAGTATTGTTTGCCCTTTTCGAACGGTTATTTATTGAATTTTATGAGCAAAATAAAGCACCTCGCATTGGCTCCGCTGTAAGCGGACTTTAATTTATGTTTATTTACAAGTTAGAATGCTTGACAAAACTTTTAAAATCAGTCCGTCGTTATGTCTTTCATAATGATTGTGAACGATAGGCAAAATTCCCCAAAAAGTGCAGTTCCCTCAAACAGATCTCTTGTATCCAGTTTGAAAGCCAGAAATGAAGAAAAGAAACACACAGACAGACGTAGCAATTTATCAATGACCGCAAAGTTATTAAGTTTAGCCAAGTTCTACAATTGTATTACATTTTTTATTGCCTCTGGTCATTGCATATAATGCTTTTTAATGCCATTTCAGGCCTTGATTCTCGCACAATCCATTTAATGACTTTTAATGCTTTTTAATGCCCCGCGGAAACCCTGTTAAGTGTAAAATGTATTGATGTTTCCCAAGGTGAGAGCGTGAACAGAGTCTAGAGAGAGAAATCCACAATATATGCTGCAGAAAATCAGGATCCAATTATGTTCTCTAAAGGCAGGCTCACTGTTTTACACTTTGAAAACCCTGCAACTAAAACATTACAAATGGATGGTCAAACCCAAAATTAGTATTATTATTACAATTATTTTATTCCACAATGGTGTCTAGTATGCATTGTCTTGTTATTTTTTGATAGACACCTGTGACATTTTTGATCAAGAAAGCAAATTCCTGGTTGAACACAATTACTCTACCTATCACTACATATGTCCTAAGGCTATGAATAATTTTGACTGTAATAAAGGATCTGAAATCAGAAATCAAATTAAATTATTCATCACATGATTAATGTGCGTCGTATGTGACGCTCAGTTTATACAATAGAAATGGTAAAGCGGAGTAATGGTAACGGGACAAACACATTGATGGGTTGCATATGACGTCACATCTGTTTTTCTTCTTCATGGCTTGAATCACATAATGGTCAAGCAGCTTGAGTGTAGCATTATAACAAGGGAGAGTGAGTGTAGAGTTTGAGCAGAAAATGCCATATTGCTGTTTCTTTTCTTGGGCGTTCAAATCGAGAGATGAGGGATAGGAAAGAGTTTTCATGGAGTCCTGATAAAAGTTGTTCATAAAGATAATAAAGTCCGGGGGGAAAAAGTGTAGGCTTACTTAAAAATAATACTTTCATCATCTTGTGGAATACAATCAGAGCATGCCGTGTCTGCAGCAATCACTTTGTAAAATGTTTGTTTGAATATTTGATTTGTTTCATAAACTTTCTGTGATGCAATCACGTTTATTGTCAATCTCTACTATATTAGTATATGACAGTGTTTGACAGCAAATCTAAACATGAAGAAAAGACAAGAGCTCACAGTAGTTTTCGTTTTTTGTGGTTGCTTTGCTTAAATGTAACTAACTCCAGGGAACTGGTCGCGCAAATAAACTAACGTCAGGTTAAGTCCTAGTAATAAATATTGTGAGTGTTGGTCCAATTCACCAAATTTTCATTGTCGATTTTCATAGTAGAAACTGAAAGCTTAGTTGCTGTTGTTGTGCAGGAAAGCCAGGTGTTTTATTCCTCACACATGTCCACATTATAGCGTCTTTAATGCTAGTTGCTAGCACCAAGAAAAAAACCTTAAAAGTTGTAATAAACTAGATGAATAAGTCTCTCGTAGGCTCAACAGCATCTATTGAATCTTGATATCACTAGCTAACATTTCTGAACAACAGGGATATAGATACATTTGTAAATGGATGGATGGATGGATGGATAGATAGATGGATAGATTCCAGAAGCAGTGTACAGAAATGAGATTGAATTTAAAAAGTAAATAATGGGGGTATAATTTATAACATTATATCTAAATAATGAGACAACATATTAATTTCACACCATAAAAACAACTACAGACATGAATTGTAGATAAGGCTAATATTTGTAGCAAAAATCAATCAGTTTGTGGACCCCTCCAGATGTAATGACATAATGTGTCTCCAATCTTTTCACATTTCAATCCTTGTGAATGTCAAAAGAAGGCGAGAAGAAACATCTTGGTGATGATGAATGGTTTAAAACTGTCACTCCTATGGTTCATGTTTTGTTTTGGTTATGCTATGTTTAGTTTTTTGGACATTTAGTTTTGTTTTGCATTTCCTTGTTTGTCTTACCATGCCAACTGATTTAATTTTCTGTCATGTCTGATCATGAGTTTTGTATGGCCATATTACCCTGAGCATCCCCAATCTCATCTGTTCTCAAAGCTAAGCAGTGTCTGACCTGGTTAGTACTTGGATGGGAGACTGCCTAGGAATAACAGGTGCTTTTGACCCTTTGGACTCTAAGTTCCTTTTTTTTTCACTCCCTGTTTTGTTACCATGACAACCAATCAGTTCACCTGTCTTGTCTCACACCTGTTTTCACTTATGTTCATTATTTAAGCCACAGTTACCAGTCAGTCAGGCTGGCAACATCACCTCATTCACGCCCTCGATTATCTGCTTCATGCCTTGCAATGCTGTCCATTTTGTCCATGTAAGTTTTTGTTATTCATGCCACTGCGCAAGTGTTTTTGTTTCATGTTTGTAGTTTGTAGTCACAGCCATCTTTGAGCTAGTCTTTTGTTTGATAGCCCAGTTTTTTGTACCGCCATTGTGCGCGCTTTTTGTTGGTTCCTGTTTTTAGTTTTAGTGTTAAAATAAAGATGTCTTTACCTTCACGCCGTTTCCACTCCATTCGCTTTGCACCTCGGGAAAACAAACCAAGACCAAGTCCAAGCCTGACAAAAACCTTTCAAAAACAACTTTTCTTAAAAGTGTATGAATCCACTCCATCCCATTTCAAATATTTTCTCATGATCACATCTAAAGTATTTGCCTCTAAACCTTTCAAAATATGCCAAAGTCTGAACTGATGCATATAAATAAACAGTAGCCTAATGCAGTGGTTCTCAAATGGGGGTACGTGTACCCCTTGGGGTACTTGAAGTTATGCCAAGGGGTACGTGACATTTTAAAAAAATATTCTAAAAATAGCAACAATTCAAAAATCCTTTATAAATATGTTTATTGACAAATACTTCAACAAAATATAAATGTAGGTTCATAAATTGTGAAAAGAAATGCAACAATACAATATTCAGTATTGACAGCGAGATTTTTTTGTGGACATGTTCCATAAATATCGATGTTAAAGATTTAGTTTTTTGTTCAGAATTAAGTTGATGAATCCAGATGGCTCTCTATTACAATCCCCAAAGAGGGCCCTTTAAGTTGATGATTACTTCTATGTTCTAGAAATCTTTATTTAGGATTGAATCACTTGTTTGTTTTTCAACAAGTTTTAGTATTTTTGTATCTTTTTTCCAAATAGTTCAAGAAAGACCACTACAAATAAGCAATATTTTTGCACTGTTATACAATTTAATAAATCAGAAACTGATGACATAGTGCTGTATTTTACTTCTTTACCTCTTTTTTTTCAACCAAAAATGCTTTGCTCTGGTTAGGGGGTACTTGAATTAAAAAAAATGTTCACAGGAGGTACAGCACTGAAAAAAGGTTGAGAACCACTGGCCTAATGGGACTTCAGATCTCAACCTGAAACCAGGAAGTGCCTCTAGGTCACGTGATTGCAACCTTGCAATAGAAAAATGGACAAAGAAAAAGAAACCATATTTTTCAGACCATAAGGCACACTGCTGATAAGAGGGTCTATGCAGGTCTTTTTTCATACAAAAGGCGCACCAGATTATAAGGCGCATTTAAGGTCCATATTGTGATTTTTTTTTCTGTATTTAAAGCACTTACTTGTGGTCTACATAAGATGTAATGGTGGTTCTTTGGTCAAAACGTTGCATTGGTTTGGTTTCTCAGACCATCTTCAAGCTGGACGATGCGCGTTCAATTGCGATAAATTGTGACAAAAATGGATCAATCGCGATATATAACTTAATCGTTTGACACCCCTAGTTGTAATATCCATCCAACTATCTATTTCCCACCGCTTGTCCCTCTCAAGGTGCTGGAGCCTGTATGTTGCGTAAAAAAGTATAGCATTTAAAGGAGAACTGCACTTTGTTTGGAATTTTGCCTATCATTCATAATCATTTTGATGGACGAGAGCACATATGTCTGTTTTGGCCCTCATCGCAGGGCCAACACAGATAAACAGACAACATTCACTCTCACATTCACACACTAAGGCCAAGTTCTTTCCCCCAAGGAGAACATGCAAACTGCACACAGAAATACTCCGAGAACCTTCGTATTGTGGGGCACACGCACAAACCAATGTAACACTGTTCTGCCCTACATATATATATATATATATATATATATATATATATATATATATATATATATACACACACACATATATATATACTTAATTTATTATCAGAGAATTATATACTCATATATTATTAATATATAATAGAAATTATATATATATATATATATATACATACACACACACAGTAGTTGCTCAACAACTGTGAATGCCCTGCCATAAACTATCAAACGGAAATAAATGCACCAAGAAATTGGTTGAGCCAATGCTTAAAATGATCAAAATATGGTAAATATTGTACATGCTACATATTGTTATTTACGTGTATGTTACTAAATTATAAATATTTACTTGCAGTGTGTATACAAAACGTTGATGGAGGGTTTTGGAAGTTGTTTTAGAGGGCTTTGAAGGCTACAATGATGACTCCAAGCGTTATTTTTTTTATCATCTTTAAAATCTCCACCCCCCAAAACAATTCTCGTCTCTCATAATTGTGAACAATTGGCAAAAATCTCCAAAAAGTGCCGTTCCCCATTAAAGTACATGAAATTGTCATCTGAAAACTGCAGATATTTTCATGTGGTGATGAGTCACAGCTGGAAAAAGTTAACTTTCTTTGTGAGGAAGATGCAGAAGGTAGATTAACTTGTTTTGCTATAGGCTCAGTAGAGGAGGAGACAGAAGTCGATGTTGAGATTCTTTCGCCAGTCTGATAATTAGTAGTGGAAGCAGAAAAAATAACTGCAATAGTCTGCTGGCCAGTAATAGCATTTATCTTTTTCTTTTGTGGCATTATTGCGTTCTCTTTCCCTATCTCGTCAGAAGCAGAATGTATGCGCAGACGCCGTCAAAACAAAACAGCGACCACCATTCAGAGTATTTTTCATCACCACCATTACAGCACGTCCACATAACCTTTAAACACATTCGATAATAATGAGCACAACATCCAGCAGTGCAAACGTGGCTTTATTTAATATGAAGTTTGTATCTTTAGTTGCCGAAATGAAATCTGCGGTGACTAGGTAATTGTTTTGGTAGCAGCCAAGCTAGCATGATGTGATAGCTGCGATGCTGTGTACACATGATCACGTCAGCACAGAGTAGATGCGCAGAGGCGTGATGTATTTGATCTATTTTTTATGGACTTATTTTAGTCGCAAAATGAGATCGAAAGGGTTGAAATTTGTACTCGCACAATTATTAGCGTTTTATTCTTCCTGGTCACAAGATCTATTTTTAGTCGCGTATGCGGGTAAATTTGTCGCACTCTACAGCCCTGCCAATGTCGTCCCTGGTATAGATATTTTATTAGGGCTCATTATCAATGCCGGCAAAACATTATGGGAGCCATTATAGGCCGCAGGTTCCATTATTTACATCAAAGTCAGCATGCAAAGGCCTTCTGGGCCAATACCAAAACTGAAGCTTGCTTACAAGGTGGTTTTGCATTCAAGTAAACATTGAACCAAAGCAGTCAATGCCTTGTGTGTTAGCTCAGTGATTTTCAACCTTTTTTGAGCCAAGGCACATTTTTTTCATTGAAAAAACGCGGAGGCACACCACAGGCAGAAAACATTAAAAAATGAAACTCAGTATTGACAATGAAAAGTTGTTCTCGCAAGTGTTGGATATGAAATCAGACCATAACCAACCTGGCATCACTATAGCTCTTGTCTCAAAGCAGGTGTACTGTCACGCCCTGTCACATCACGCCGTGACTTATTTTGAGTTTGTTGGTGTCTTCCTGTGTGTAGTGTTTTAGTTCTTGTCTTGCGCTCCTATTTTGCCTTTTCCTGTTTTGTTGGTATTTTCCTGTAGCAGTTTCATGTCATCCTTGAGCGCTATTCCTCGCACCTGCTTTGTTTTAGCAATCAAGACTATTTAAGTTGTCACTATTCTTCTTTGCGAGGACATATTTGATTGTCATGTCATGTTCGGATATTCTTTGTGGACGCTGTCTGCTCGACATGCTGTAAGTCTTTGCTGTCGTCCAGCATTCTGTTTTTATTTTCTTAGTAGCCAGTTCAGTTTTAGTTTTGTTTTGCATAGCCTTATATGCCTTTTCTTAGCGGCACTCGCCTTTTGTTTATTTTTGGTTTAAGCATTAGATACCTTTTTACGTGCACATTGTCGTCTGCATATTGTGATCAAGACAAACCATGTTACAGACATCTACAAAACAATTAGCTGCTTGTTGCCACCTACTAATATGGAAGAGTTTTACAGGGTTACTCTGCCGAGCTCAGGACAGCACCGACACTCAACAACAGATTATTACTGCTTTGCAAAAAATATTTTTAACCCTAATAGGTGAAATTACATATTCTCCCACACAGTGGTTGAAAAACACAGTGTTAGCTGATGGGTTCACCCTAAAATAGTCACTGCTCACCAGTTCTGTGTGTGTGACAGGCAGGATGGTGAGCGGCTCATCAAGTTTTGGGGGGCTGCCCAGATCCTGACTGTGGGACGAAAGGGGTGTAGGTTTTCCCTCAAGTTTGCGGATTTGACGTTCCCCTTTAGCTGTGGCCCCAGCACTGAGCTTGCGAACTGGGTTTGTGAGCCATTTCTTCAGGGTGCTGACAGAACGCTTGGAGCCAGGGGAGCTGGGGGCCGAGCTGCCTGAAGCCTGTGGGGGCAGGGACGCCACAGAGGTAGAGATGCTGCCCTCACTGCCTGCTGCCGAATACGAGTCTGTAGGATGAGGAAAAAAAGCAATGGGCTATTGGTATCACACTGGGTCTCTAAGTGTAAATAAATGTAGCTCACGAGGCTACCTTGTTCCGCATGTTCACGTTGCAAGAATCATTGAATCAACTAATCTATGAGAAAAAAAACAAGCCCAGCAATTTGTGAACGCCAAGTGGAGCATATGTGAGGGCAGTGGTGCAGGTCGGCAGGAGGTGGCCGAAGGACTGGAAGCAAAAGAGAAATAAAAACAAAGAGTGGATATATAAAAATAGCCTGACCCCTAAGACGCAGCTGTGCTACTGGGAGCTGAGCTGTGAAGCACACTCTGTTTACAGGAAGCCGAGCATTTTCAGATTTTAGCATTTAATCAGATGATTGACACACATTTACATGCAAGGTAGGGACATTGAGATTAGCTCAGTATATGATATATATAATGTACTCCAGAGACGTTGTGATGTCACCAGTAGAAAGGAAGTGACCCACGGGTTGGCGGGGAAGTGGACTCCCACTTTGATTCCACTATAGAAAATAGATACGTGCTTTGGACTGTTTGTTTTTTTGGCCTTGTCCCCCATTTCCGTCCTGTCTCATCCTCCCAAGCCCTGTGGCCTTTTTTCCGTCTTCCTCAAGCTCAAAAGTATAACTTGCTTCTCAGCGTGAGTTGAATGTCTGGAGTGTTTTATCGGTTCAGTCATGCGACACGTACATCTTTTTAACCCTGACCTGACCTTTGACCCTTGCTCCCGACTTCACAGTGTTCTTTGAAACCAAACGTTTTATTTGCATATTTATCACATCTTCAATATTGTGGACGGCGCTTAATACAATTCTTGTAGCAGTCAGTAAGGTACTGTCAAGGTGCTTTTGTAATTGTTGCTGTTTTGAGTAACAGCAATGTGTAATGTCTTGTGATTTATGTATTATTTTGTTCATTGACCTGTAGAAAATGTTTACTGTATTAACCTGCCTTAGGACAACAGAGGAAAATTACCTATTGTGCTAACTCCGGCATATTGACATTGTTGCTCTATGTAGATGAATATGCATTGTCCTAATTTAAATAAATAAATAAATGTAAAGGGATCTTTAAAGGCAAATAATCCATAAGTATTTATAATTTTTCAAGGTCAAACAACATTTCCCCATTTAATAGCTTCAGGAGTGTGTAATACTACAGCTGTGGGTTTGCATAAAGAAAAATGTAAAAAAAAAAAGTTCAAAAATAAAATTTAACACATGACACTTAGTAGCCATCCATAAAGTTAGATATTATATATTTTGCAGTTGCTAACAAAAAGCCTGCAAGATTATTCCACAACAAGAATATACTGTTCAGTTTTAGGGTTCTTTGTTGTGTTTTCTGACCATGTTACTCTTATTCTGTCGTATTTTTGTATTGGTATTTTCCTGCTATTTGTTTTTCTGATCTGTCATTTCCTGATTGCGAGATCACAGGGAATCTGGTGAATGGCGGTACCAGGAAGCATATCTGTTTCAGGTCTGTGATTAAGCATATTTGTGCTAGCTGTATGCAGGTAGTCAGTGCATGTTCGTCCAAGCACATGGATAGGACTACTGGATCTCTTCTATACCTCTCAAGCCCTCGTCATTCATTCTTTTTTCCAACCAGTAAAGTAAAGTATTGTGCATTTCCATAAGCTCAGAAATGTTCAATTTTTTTTTGGCCTCCTTTTTCCTTTCATGCTGCTTATAGTCTCTTCTAGTATTTTTCTATTTTGCCTTGTTTATGGACAGTTCTACTAACCACTGAGCTACACCTTTTGTTACCATTTTTCCCTAGGCTTTTGCAACACCTTTTGTTTGGACTCATACCTTGCAGAATACATTTTGAGGATAACCCTGAGTTTATTGACATCATTAAAGACTTTTGTTTATGCAAACAACTCTGCCTTGCATCTTGGATTCCGCTGCACTGCTCACCGTAACAGATAGACTCCTCTAAAACCCTAGCATGTGTCGCCACAGGCCCCACCAACTGCATTTCTCAGTAAAGACCAGGATAGAGCCAGGCAGAATGGTGATTGAACAAGAGGACACAGAGCATTAAGGCTTCTCTGACCTTGAAATTTTCTATATGTGGTACGTGTATCATGATGTAAACGTGTATACATGTTCAAGATTAATAACTAAACCACAAACCAAGAATATATATTGAGTAAAAAAATAATTTAAAAAAAGTATTGTTATGGGGCCGTGATTCCAGAAAGCTAAGGACCAAGGCGGCCTGACTTCTCCCTTCACTTATTTTGTATATTCCGGAGAACAACGTCTTCTACAGTAAATATTTGATTTTGGTCTATTTTGTCAGAGTTAAGGACCCTCAAGGAACGCCTAAATAATGTGAACCAAACTTTTGGCTCAGTGTTTTACATTTGTTAGCAAGGTTAAATATCAATGGAAAGATCTGCCAATGTGTTTACACGAATATTGTAACGATACCAATATTTTGATATCGGCACCGATACCAAAATTATTTCAATACTTTTCAGTACTTTTCTAAATAAAGGGCACCACAAAAAATTGCATTATTGGCTTTATTTTAACAAAAAATCTTAGGGTACATTAAACATATGTTTCTTATTGCAGTTAAGTCCTTAAATAAAATTGTGAAAATACTGGACAACTTATCGTTTAGTAGTAAGTAAACAAACAAATTAGTCTAATTAGTCTGCTGACATATGCAGTGACATATTGTGTCATTCACCATTCTATTATTTCGTCAAAATTATTAAGGACAAGTGGTAGATAATTAATCATTAATCTTTTTGTTCATTTACTGTTAATATCTGCTTACTTTCTCTTTTAACTCTTTCTATCTACACTTCGGTTAAAATGCAATAATCACTTATTCTTCTGTTGTTTGATACTTTAAATAAGTTTTGAATGATACCACAAATTTGGGTATCAATCCGATACCAAGTATTTTTTATTTATTTTTGTGTGTGTGTCCTGTCCAGCTTCTCAGGCAAATCATACAGTTGATGTACGTGCCCGTATAGGCTGTGCAGATTTACTTTACGAAAGAGAAGTTGTTACAGGATCATACATTGGTGATATTCAAAGTCCTCATGTTCCCAGGGACATATTTCCTAAATTTATAAACTTAATATACATTTTTTTTAAATGACAGAATATGTCGTGATGCCAAAAAATATTGACGTAATCATAGTAGTATCGACTAGATACATACCTGTGCTTGATATCATTACAGTGGATGTTAGGTGTAGATCCACTAATGGCATTTGTTTACATTTTGATGCCGGTGAGCTATGGTGTGTAGTGAAGTATGTTTAACTGTTCCTCGTCCTGCAGGGATGATACTTGTAAGAAACGTACTTTATTTGTCGCCATGGAGGCGAAGATTATTGATTTAGGAGTAGCTAAAACACTGCCGACGGCGGATAGACTTTAGCCGCTAGCTAGCTAGCCCTGTATTACAGCATCACTTTCTGAGGGTGTTTCAGTCAAGGGAGTAGGTTTGATTTTGAGATTGGTGGGGACACAAAAGTGCTCCAAGGCAGCACTTTGAAAGATTACTTTTTTTTTTTTTTTTTTACATTAGCAATCATAATTTCACGTCATGCAGATGTTATAGGGTAAAGCAACTAAAATGTAAGCAAACGAGACAACTTGGAAAAGTTCTCATCTTTACTCTTTAGTGTAGGGCTGTAGTGCAACTGTGCATCATACTGTTAATTAACATAGCCTACTGTCAATCAACAACATCAGAAATACATTCATGCAATACAACATTGTAAATAAACATAAATGAACTGTAATAATCTTTTCCCCAACTTGTGTTTAAATCACTCACAATTGTTCCCTTCATCTACTTCTTCCTATTGCTGCGTTTGTACTGTAAATATGTTACATGAAACAAAAAAAAATTCAAAATATTAAAATGGAAAGGTGAAATCCGGCGATCTGATTGGCTGTTAACCGTGGTTTAAATACTGAGCACGGCTACTATTCTAAAGCCTTACCACAGCTTAGGCTATCACTCCGCCTCAGGCACGTATGACTGGTATGAATGGAAGTTGTTGTCATGTATCCATGACAACGGACTGTTGCAGTCCGTAGAAAAAGACAGCTGATGTTTTTACGATGTTCAAAAACGGACTAAAATAGTTGAATTCACATGTTTATGGTTAACTTTCACCTACGGGGAGGGTTAACAATCGTAGAAGGGACTGAGCATTGACTTTCACCTGGAAAAAAAGCTGAGGAAAAGACGAGATGCAGTGCTAATTTGGAGCTAACGTCTGGATAGGTGGGACTGTTTTTTCCACAGCGAGGAGTGACAGCGGGGACAGCCAATCCCACGTAAGTTAGCATGAAAGCGGCAACCAATCAGGGAGCGATATTTAGGTTAGAGGCGGGACTTCTAGCAGAGACCGACATTTAACCCTTTCTGTACCATAATCATTGACTAAACATTACGGGCAGCGCTTGTATTGATGGTGACTACACAGTAGCGGCTGGATATTGGGTAGGGACGTGTCCCTAGCGTCCCTACCCAATTCTACGCCCTTGGTTTCAGTGTTATAACTTCACCTTTAACGTTTTTTTAGGCCAAAATGCGTACATTCTTCCTTTTCTGTCTACACACTGTGTCTGCTTGTAAGTACTCGTTGATTGGGCACAGCTGAACATGCTTGTCTGCTCGTAAAACTAGCAAAGTAATGACGTGACTTTGACGCGGGCACACGGTACGTTTCAGAGACGGTATAGTACCGAAAATGATTCATTAGTATCGCGGTTCTATACTAATACCGGTATACCGTACAACCCTAGTTTACAGTGGTCCAAGATCCTCTATACATCAGGAGCACTCTAATGTTTTTAGGAATTTTCTGGAAAAAGGTTTGTCTCCCAAGTTTTTAACTGATTTCTTGTAGGCCTCGTGGCCGCTTGTTGTTTTGCCCTACCATAAACCATAAGGTGGAAACTATCTTTCAACAATCACAGAGACACCAAAAAAGGTTGTCTTTAAGCTCTGAACGTTGTACACTGGAGATGATGCTTAATTCACAAAAGCAACTGAAAGTTGTTACATTTGTGGTTGTGTGACATAAAACGCCTCAAGTAATGCCCGCATCATCAAACTGGAGGGAGGTTTGTGTTTCCCAGTGGTCCCATGCATGGGCTTAGCCTGGCCGACTTGAAATGGTTGCAGTGCAGTCACAGCCACGGCCAGTAACACCATTTCCTAGCCACCTCCAGACAGCAGCAGAGGTGAGAAGCCTAATAGAGACTGACAATATATTCAACAAGCTATTGACACAAAGTATCACAAACACATGAAAAGTCTTCATCAGAATGAAACAACAGCTCTGACTGATTTACAGGTTTATGATGCGCTGGGCGCACATAATCAACAAGATTCATCACGTAGACACCTGTCACCATAGCAACTCTGCTAAAACCCTGCTGACCCAGGAGAGCTTCATCTCAGTATGGTTATAAAATATTATACAAGGTACCAGCGTTACATCTGTGGCATCTTTTAGCCTCGTTAACAGAGAAGCAAAGAGAAATGACAAAGTCTCCCACTGAGGAACATGCTCCCCCGACAACTCTGACAGATGAGAGCATTTTGCATGAAACACCCACACTGTGGAAATTGGGAGAAAAGAGGATTCCCATTCTCCTTCTGCCCTGTTGCATGCTGATACTGCCTGGTGGCATTCATCTTCATAATGGGGCTTCAAAGCAAATATAACCTACAGTGATTTAGTTAATGCAGCTTAAAGGCCTACTGAAATGAGATTTTCTTATTCAAACGGGAATAGCAGGTCCATTTTATATGTCATACTTGATCATTTTGCGATATTGCCATATTTTTGCTGAAAGAATTTAGTAGAGAACATTGACGATAAAGTTAGCAACTTTTGGTCGCTAATGAAAAAGCCTTGCCTGTACCGGAAGTAGCGGACGATGTGCGCGTGACGTCACGGGTTGTGGAGCTCCTCACATCCTCACATTGTTTACAATCATGGCCACCGGCAGCGAGAGCGATTCGGACCGAGAAAGTGACAATTTCCCCATTAATTTGAGCGAGGATGAAATATTCGTGGATGAGGATAGTGAGAGTGAAGGACTAGAAGAAAAAAAAAGACGAGGGCAGTGGGAGCGATTCAGATGTTATTAGACACATTTACTGGGATAATTCTGGAAAACCCTTATCTGCTTATTGTGTTATGAGTGTTTTAATGAGATTATATAGTCATACCTGAAAGTCATACTACAGTGTCTCTGAGGGAAGCCACGGAGGAGCCAAGAGAGTCACAGCTGCCTCTTTGACAGCTGCAGGTGGAACGACACAAGCTCCGCTCATGTCTACGGTAAGAGCTGACTTATTACCACCATTTTCTCACCGAAACCTGCCGGTTGACATGTGGTAGAGAACCATGTTCGCTTGACCGCTCTGTTCCATAGTAAAGCTTCACCGTCATCTCTAGGGAATGTAAACAAAGAAACACCGGCTGTGTTTGTTACGCTAAAGGCAGCTGCAATACACTGCTTTGCACCAACATCTTTCTTCTTTGTAGTCTCCATTATTAATTGAACAAATTGCAAAAGATTCAGCAACACAGATGTCCAGAATACTGTGTAATCATGCGATTACAGCATACTACTTTTAGCCGTGATTGGTGGTGGAAGAACATGTCCGCTACAACCGGTGACGTCACGCGCACGCGTCATCATAAGCGTCATCATTCCGCGACAGAGTCACGGAATTGGCCAATTGAACGGAATCCGCTGCTAAACGCAAAATATTAGAGAAATGGACATGTGTATCACTGAAATGCTGTCACTGTGAGTAGAAGAAACCTTTTTTTTTTCGGAAAATAATGTGTCCAGGATCACTAATTCATTTCCGACACACTCAACCGCCCGGTCCTGAACTAAACAATGATTGTGTCATTAATCGTAATGTAAATATCAATCAAAATAATCATCCATCCATTTACTACCACATTTTCCTTTCTGGGTCACAGCGGGAGGCTGGAGACTAACCCAGCCGGTCTCGGGCGGAAGGCAGTGTACACCCTGGATAAGTCGCCACCTCATTGCAGGCCCAACACAGAGAGACAGACAACATTCACACTCACATTCACAATCATGCTTATCATTTAGGCCACAGTCATCCAGCTTTATCAGTATGTGGAAATAAATCACAGAATGGAATAATCAAAGAAGTCAAACAAAGTACTAATATGATCCAGTTTCAGAAACTGTTCAAACGCAAAGTGTTTACAAAGAAGATAAATCCTGATAAACGTATTGAACTTTATTAAAAAACAAAATAATTGTACTCTTTCATTATGTTAATCAAAATGTATTTATAATATTTATTAATCAGACCCTTATTTAATATTCAATATATTTACTTACCGACTCATTTATTTATGTATTAACCCACTCTCCGTGTTACAGATTGAGAACAAAAAAATGTGTTAGAAATGACTCTGAAACCTACTCAGTGGTCTATAGTGGTTAGAGTGTCCGACTTGAGATCGGTAGGTTGGGAGTTCAAACCCCGGCCGAGTCATACCAAAGGCTATAAAAAATGGGACCCATTGCCTCCCTGCTTGGCACTCAGCATCAAGGGTTGGAATTGGGGGTTAAATCACCATAAATGATTCCCGGGCGCGGCATCGCTGCTGCCCACTGCTCCCCTCACTTCCCAGGGGGTGATCAAGGGGATGGGTCAAATGCAGAGGACAAATTTCACCACACCTAGTGTGTGTGTGACAATAATTGGTACTTTACTTTAAGCAGTGATGTGCCGTCAGGGCCAGCAGGGCCTTCTCTGCTGGCCTAACATAATCAGAAATCATGATCATAATTAAAGATAAAATTATTTTTTAATTTACTTTCCCTAATATCTAAAATTATTTATATTCTCTTCATGTCATATTATACTCGTTCAAGTGCGGTTCTTTTCAATTTTAGTTTGTATTTCATCAGAATTGATTTAGCTTTTGTTGCCATGCTGTATAAAATCTGCCCGAGGCCTTCTGAATCACCAATGCGGGCATCAGTGCACTGTAAGCGAACGGGGACGTACAGTGATAGACAGTTGCGATAGCCAATCAGATCACGAGTTGTTGTCAGTAAGGCCTCCTAGATGGCCTCACGTTGATTGTGACAATTACATGTCCTGTGATTGGATACTCATCAGGTCCGTTAGCAGATGAATTTGAGAACACATAGAGTTGAAAGACAGTTGCGATAGCCAATCAGTTCACAAGTTGTTGACAGTAGCCTAAGTAGCCTGATATTAACGAGACTGTGATTGGATACTCACTTGTCATTCCAAAGTCAGTAGCCATTCATAAGTTTCAATTTAGCAGGAAGCAGGAAGTGTTGCGCTGAGCCATACCGGGATAGCAGAGAAGAAGGAACAAAACGTTGGTTAGGTGGCAGATATATATTTGCAAGGCCATTTTCAAGAAGGATATATAAAGAGAAACTACATCTTGTGAGACGATGTCGGCCAACCCCGGAAGCGAGCTCAGCTGTTCTAGTGATGAAATGGGGAAATGCTCGCCATTTCCACTCGAATAAGCCGGCGACGAGGGGTACCACTGGCTTATACGCCGTCAAATAGGTGCTACAAATTCAAATATTTTATTTTTTCACTTTCAATATGTTTTTTGCTATTTTAATTTGGACAGTACCACATAAGATATGTTTTAATTGCTAATGCGTTTTAAATGATTTGTGCCAGAAAAGTATCCGTTTGTACACTGTTGAGGTGATTTAATACACAGTGTTCACTGTGTTCTGTGGGACGGCGTGGCGAAGTTGGTAGAGTGGCTGTGCCAGCAATCTGAGGATTACTGGTTCAATCCCCACCTTCTACCATCCTAGTCACGTCCGTTGTGTCCTTGAGCAAGACACTTCACCCTTGCTCCTGATGGGTCTTGGTGAGCGCCTTGCATGGCAGCTCCCGCCGTCAGTGTGTGAATGTGTGTGTGAATGGGCGAATGTGGAAATACTGTCAAAGTGCTTTGGGCTCCTTAAAAAAAAGCGCTATACTAGTACAACCCATTTACCATTCCTGTATAGTATTTCTCCAGCAATGGTCATGTGGTGACATAAATTATGGTGTTTTGAGAGGTAATCATTGAAGTCAAACATCACTAAAGGCCTGGGTGTGAAACGCACGGCCCACCACTCCCGACAGAGGTAGGATTAAATAAGGTCTGCTTCTTCCTATTCCTTTTCAGACAACCTGTAGTAGAAAAACTTGAAACACTTGATCTACGCATGTTCAAAATAACCTAATACCATAAAGCGATACATATGCGGGTTTGATTAAGAATCAGAAGAACAAACAGTTGATGCGCAGACAAAAGTATATTGCCAAATACTGTAGTGTTAAAGTGTTTTTGTAGATCCCAGTGAGTTAAGATCGTTTTGACAAATGTTTCATAATGAAACAAGGCAGAAACCCAAGCTCCTTACTCTGCTGATTAAAATCATTGGTTGACTGTCTAAGGCAGGACTTGCCCAGACATGCAGAGAGAGAAAATATCTGATTGAATATTCCTCAGAGAGTAACAGACATTTGACTGAATCAATGCTGTTGTGGTTTGAGACAGAAAACTGGATGGCAAGCAAATATTAAATCACACAAGCAAACAGCTTTGAGTGACTGGAGAGAGGCATGGGCGGTGACCATTCTCCCTGCAGAAGTTTGATCCAACTTCCCTTTATTATTGATCACTTTAAGAGCTGCTGAGTGTACGAATCAGGCTAAAAGCGTGCGCGGTAATGGAGTAAACTTGTTCACAGTAGATCCACTTTGGAGGTCTTTGCCATTTAGCCCATTTGGGACTCCACCTTTGCACAACAGCAACACATATGAAGCAGCTGCATGGCAAGTACGCAGGTGGCTTTGAATTCACCACAGATGTAAACATCTCCAGCTGAGGCACAGCCAATCAATGACAACACCTCCAGATTACAACCGTGGGTGTCCAGCAGTATGATGGGCTAACTAACAACACCGCCTTCTATCTCATCTACCTTACTCTTCTGACTTTATTCTCTTTATCACTATCGGTATATTGCATTTCACCCACTCAGAGGAAATGGACACTCAGCTAGTAGGATGTGCAGACTGAAAACGAGACAAGGCACTTAGTACCGGAGTCATATGGACTGGAAAACCTTGAACTGTATTCTGATGGACGCTTACAGTTTACATGCTGTCATTCTCAAGGAAAATACCATTTAGACCAAGGGTGCCAAAACTACGGCCCATGGGCCAAGTGCGGCCCACCAGCGCTTGAAACTGGCCTGCAAGACATCACAAGTTTAATAAGAAGTCTGGCCGAAGGTGTGTCCTTCGTCTACTTTTATTCACCCGAGAGTTTAGTAACTGCAATTTTACTGCCATCTTGCAGTTAATGTAAGTATTTATGGTCAATGACTACAAGTTTTATGAAGTGTAATGAATTTATATGAACCAATCCAAACAACATTTTGCATTTATGAAGCAAATACATTAAAACCAACACAGAAAGTTGACACACATGGTGCATATAAAACACCTCCTACTCATTAACTCTGTGGAAAGCACCATACATAAATTAAAATTACACCTATTAAAAGCCACCCCAATGCATGATAGATAATATGCAGAACACTCTCTCCACACTTCACTATGTTTGGCACATTTAGCTGCTTGATATTTCTGACTGATTGCAAAATGTTAAGGAGTTCGTCTTGGATATAAAAGAGGTTGGAGTCTGACTTTCACATACTCTTAATATTCAATGCTTTATGAATTATACTTCGTATTGTAGTGTTGTGACGACGTCTGATGTGGGAAGTGTTACAGTTGAGGCAGCTAAAGTAGTGTTGCTGTTTAGTCTGTTATAACTTGCTAAAACCAATGTAATGCAAAGTGTTTCTGATCATTTCCTGATAATATCATAAATCCTAATTTCCTTTTTTTTTTTTTACAAATGATTGTTGTTACATCACAATCGCTGTATGGCAAAAAAAGCACAGTAATGTGTGTATTACGGTTGTACGGTATACCGATACTAGCTTAGTATTGCAGTACTAATGAATCAAAAATGGTACTATACTCTGTTTGAAAAGTACTGATTCCCCATATTTTTTATTAACGGCCATGACGGCACGTCATCATGTCATTACACTGCTGGTTTACGAGCATAAGGAGCACATTCGGCAGCGCACAATCAAGGAGTGCTTACAAGCAGACAAGGTGTGTAGACAAAAAAAGAACAACGGAAAAATTTTGGCCTAAAAACTAAAGATAAAAGTAAAGCTATAACACTGAAACGCCCTCACAAAGGTGCTTTAAGACATGGCTAACTAGCTAGCAGCTAAAATCCATCTGCAGTCGGCAGTGTTTTAGCTACTTTTAAATCACTAATCCTCGCATCCATGGCGACAAATAAAGTATCTTTCTTACAAGTATCATCCCTGCAGGACGAGGAATAGCTAAACATGCTTCAATACACACCGTAGCTCACCGGCGTCACCGCTAATGATGCCGTTCCTGAGTGCCATGGGTGACATCCTGTCCGCTGCTCGGATCATGTCATATTCTGGTTTTGTTCCGTTTCTGTATCGTATTCTCTTGGTATTTGACTTCCTTAGTTCCTGGTGGCACTTCCTGTTTTGTTCTGTTGCCATAGTTACGCATTAGTGTCACCTGCCTTTTGTCTTCTACGCGCACCTGCCTCGTAAATACTCTCCTTATTCAAGCCTGCCTTTTCCGTTTACTCACTCTCGCATCCTAGTTTCTGTTCCATGCAACAGGTGACGACGCTGATTCCTGATTGTGGTAAAGAACTGTTTTGGTACTTGCTAGCTTCCGCGCTATGCTTCCTTTGTTTGTTCCCTAGCTCACATGCTAGCGCTTTTAGTTCTTTCTAGCTCCCATGCAAGTTATTTTTGTTTTGCCTTTAGTGCCTTGTGCAAGTTTTTTTGTTCTTAGTCTGTTCTTTAGTATAAATAAATCTTCATTTCTTACCTTCACGCTGTGTCCAAGTCTGACTGCATATTAGACGAAACGAACCCGCACCACGATGCCAGCTAACTGTCACACATCCACTGTAATGATATCAAGTACAGGCCTGTATTTCGTCGATACTACTATGATAACGTCAATATTTTTTGGTATCACAAGATCTTCTGTCATTTTTTTTAATGTATATTATGTTTATAAATTTAGGAAATATGTCCCTGGACACATGAGGACTTTTAATCCTGTAACTACTTGGTATTAAATTGATACTCAAATTTGTGGTATCATCCAAAACTAATGTAAAGTATCAATTAACAGAAGAATAAGTGATTATTACATTTTAACTGAAGTGTAGACAGAAAGAGTTAAAAGAGAAAGTAAGCAGGTATTAACAGTAAATGAACAAGTAGATTAATAATGAATTTTCTACCACTTGTCCTTAAAAAAAATGACAAAATAATAGAATGAAGTACAAGAGCATATCTAGTGGATACTTTTTTTTATCGGTACAAAATATTTTCAAATTTTTAAAAATTCTTACTATATTTATAAACTCAGGAAATACATCCCTTGACACATGAGGATTTTGAATATGTCCAATGTATGATCCTGTAACTACTTGGTATTGGATCGATACCGAAATGTGTGGTATCGTCCAAAACTAATGTAAACTATTCAAACAAAAGAAGAATACCTGTTTATTACATTTTAACTGAGGTATAGATAGAACATGTTGAAACGGAAAATAACCAGATATTGGTAAATGAACAAGTGGATTAATAATCCATTTTTACAGCTTGTCCCTCATAATTTTGACAAAATAAGACAATGATAAATGACACAATATGTTACTGCATACGTCAGCAGACAAATTAGGAGCCTCTGTTTGCTAACTTACTACTAAAAGACAACGTTGTCTTGTATGTTCACTATTTCATTTGAGGCCAAAATTGTTCTTTGATTGCATAAAGAAACATATGTTCAATGTACAGTAATGCGGTGGAGACTTGTCCAGGGTGTAACCCACTTTCCACCAGATTGTAGCTGAGATAGGCACCAGTGCCCCTAGCAACCCCAAAGGGAATAAGCGGTAGTAAATATATGGATGGATGGATGGATGGATTTTTTGTTAAAATGAAGCCGATAATGCTATTTTTTGTGGTCCCCTTTATTCAGACGAGTATCAAAAATATCGAAATACATTTCGGTACCGGTCCCAGAATATTGGTATCGGGACAATCCTAGCGAATATGCGTGTCTAAAAGTGTGTGTGTGTGTGTGTGTGTGTGTGTATAAATAACAGGGAAATTAGGGATTTACCGCTGTTTGTACTGTACTCTTACATGTTTGGTAATATTTCCTCTTCAATTTGGTGGGTTAGGGTCATTAGTTCCCCATTAATTCATTCCTCGTTTCACTAAGACATTATGGACACTTCCAGCTTTGTGGGAACAGTTTGGGAAAGGAGAACAAAGATCACTTTGCACATACATTTCGCCGTCTCTCTCCACAACAACACACAAAACTTCCTCATTATCAGCAATCACGGTCACGGCCAGCGAGGGACATTCCAAAACCCCGGAATACTGAACATCAGTATTACAACACAAGAAAGTTTTTTTGTACTTGCATATATTTATTACTTTCAACTCTCACAAAATTCCATACAAACAACATTTATATATCTTCCATTTATTGAGTGCTGGTTAACAAAAATGATGCCCATCTCTACTCACCATGGAGTTTTATATAATCCACCCACTTACTGTGTCTTTTGCATTCTGCATTTTTCACTCTCACTGCAGTATTGGCTGGGTCCTACTCCTGAGATGTCAACACATAACTCTCTCCTCAGATGCAGAGCACCGCTGTGCCACAAATCTGCTGATTTCTGCACATGCGGACAAAAAAAACCTAGCCATAAAAATCACTTTTTTTTTCATGATTTCCACTTTGACTTAGGTAAGGTTTATCTGAGTCCCCTTATTAATCTTCTGAAATAAGCATATACAGTGTATGTATTTAAATGAAAGCTGCAGAAAGGTCAAGGTTAGGAATCAGAAAGTAGAAAAATAATTATTCATGATTTAGGTAAGTAGTAAGTAAATTGAGGGCGTTGAGGATTACACAGTAAAATAATCAAGGAGTACAATTTCTTTATGAATATCCTAAAGTGCACCCTTGTCTTTCTACATAATAACAAAGCTGCTTTCCTTGCATGCATGACTGAGAGTATTTATGTGTGGTAAGCAAGAAAGAACAGTGAGACAGACAAACCAACAAAGATTTCCTGTCCTCCTACTGACCCACTTTTTGAGTAGACACACTGCTGACACGGTTAAATAACACAGGAAGAAGCCAATCAGTGTAAAGCAACAAAAGAAAACTTCTACAAGAGAAAAACTTAAGATGCCAGATTTTTTTCTGTTTATGAAGCAATTTAGATATTAATAATACATAACTCCAAACAAAAGTCAACACAGGTCGAGACATGCCCAAGGTTGCGTATTTACGTCACAGCTGTTGCACTAATGCCTTGACTCAAACAAACTTTTGTTTGGCGAGATGGCGTGTAACTTTATTTTAATATTGAATCTGGCAGCCTTTGGTACCCTGAAAGCAGCAAATATTTGCCATTTTTTGTCAAACAAGAAGCTTGTGACTGTTTCAAGTAATGCATCATTCATTATTAATGCATCAGTAATTATTAGTATGTGGTACTTACATCAGGCATTTACTTGCATGCCATTCTAACTTCATCAAGTTAATTACCGTGTACAAACTCAAATCTAAGAGTTTTTCTTTTTCTTAGAAAAAGGTATGAAAATGACGAGTCATGTTACATTTGGGGTCTAGATATTTATAAATATACAAACCAACAGGAGGCGCCAAAAAAAAATCTTATCTAGCAAGTCGGAGCTTTTCTTCATATCATTCACACTCAAACACCTGCAGAGATTAGGCTATGACACTGCCCTCTGGAAAAAAGTGGCTTACAGGTTGTCAGAAATGTTTACAAACAACAGAGGAGGGAAATTGTGTGTTGTTTTTAAGATAATGGTGATCAATTAGACTCACATGGGTGTCAAACTTTTTTTCATTGAGGGCCACATCGCATTTAGGTCTGCTCTCATAGTGCTGTGAATTCAAATGTTTACCACATTTTTCGGACTATAAGCCGCTACTTTTTCACAACGTTTTGCAGCCTTTTAAAACAGCGTGATTAATTTATGGATTTTTCTTCATAATGTTTTGTATTCAACAAAAAGTTTTCCTATTACACCAACAGACATACAAACCCCGTTTCCATATGAGTTGGGAAATTGTGTTAGATGTAAATATAAACGGAATACAATGATTTGCAAATCATTTTCAACCCATATCCAGTTGAATATGCTACAAAGACAACATATTTGATGTTCAAACTGATAAACATTCTTTTTTTTTTGCAAATAATCATTAACTTTAGAATTTGATGCAAGCAACACGTGACAAAGAAGTTGGGAAAGGTGGCAATAAATACCGATAAAGTTGAGGAATGCACATCAAACACTTATATGGAACATCCCACAGGTGTGCAGGCTAATTGGGAACAGTTGGGTGCCATGATTGGGTATAAAAGCAGCTTACATGAAATGCTAAGTAATTCACAAACAAGGATGGGGTGAGGGTCACCACTTTGTAAGCAAAATGTCGAACAGTTTTAGAACAACATTTGTCAACGAGCTATTGCAAGGAATTTAGGGATTTTACCATTTACGGTCCGTAAAATCATCCAAAAGTTCAGAGAATCTGGAGAGATCACTGCACGTAAGCGATGATATTACGGAGTTTTGATCCCTCAGGCAGTACTGCATCAAATACCGACATCAGTGTTTAAAGGATATCACCACATGGGCTCAGGAACACTTCATAAAACCACTGTCAGTAACTACGGTTGGTTGCTACATCTGTAAGTGCAAGTTAGAACTCTACTATGCAAAGCCAAACTCATTTACCAACAATATCCTGAAACGCCGCCGGCTTCTCTGGGCCCGAGCTCACCTAAGATGGACTGATGCAAAGTGGAAAGGTGTTCTGTGGTCTGATGAGTCCACAATTCAAATTAAATTTGAAACTGAGGACATGTTGTCCTCCAGAACAAAGAGGAAAATAACCATTTGAATTGTTATAGGTGCAAAGTTCAAAAGCCAGTATCTGTGATGGTATGGAGGTGTATTAGTGCACAAAGCATGGGTAACTTACACATCTCTGAAGGCATCATTAATGCTGAAAGGTCCATACAGGTTTTGGAACAACATATGTTGTCATCCAAGCAATGTTATCATGGACGCCCCTGCTTATTTCAGCAAGACTAGTGTTACAAATGCGTGGCTTCGTAAAAAAAGAGTGTGGATACTTTCCTGGCCCGCCTGCAGTCCAGACCTGTCCCCCATCGAAAATGTGTGGCGCATTATGAAGCGTAAAATACGACAGCGGAGACCCCAGACTTTTGAACAACTTAAACTGTACATAAAACAAGAATGGGAAAGAATTCCACCTGAAAAGCTTCAAAAATGTGTCTCAAAATGTTCCCAAAGGTTTATTGAGTGTTGTTAAAAGAAAAGGTGGTGAACATGCCCTTTCCCAAGTACTTTGTCACATGTAGCAGCCATGAAATTCTAAGTTAATTATTATTTGCAAAAAAAAAATAAGTTTATGAGTTTGAACATCAAATATCTTGTCTTTGTAGTGCATTCAATTGAAGGGCTGGCGGGGTTGAGGTGGTGGTGGTGGGGGGGGGGGGGGGGGTAGCAGGGGTGTAAATTTTAGCGTCCTGTAAGAGTTAGTGCTGCAAGGGGTTCTGGGTATGTGTTCTGTTGTGTTTATGTTGTGTTACGGTGCAGATGTTCTTCCGAAATGTGTTTGTCATTCTTGTTTGGTGTGGGTTCACACTATGGCGCATATTTGTAATAGTGTTAAAGTTGTTTATACAGCGTGACCTGTATGGCTGTTGACCAAGTATGCATTGCATTCGCTTATTTGTCTGCAAAAGCCGCATATATTATGTGACGCTGTTTGTCAGGAGGAAAAGCAGACGTGACGACAGGTTGTAGAGGACGTTAAAGGCAGTGCCTGTAAGGCACGCCCCCAATATCATTGTCCGGGTGGAAATTGTGGAAATTCTGGAGAATGGTTGCCCCGGGAGATTTTTGGGAGGGGCACTAAAATTTGTAAGTCTCCCGGAAAAATCGGGATGGTTGGCAAGTGTGCCGACAGAGACACTGAAAAGGTGTGTTATTGTTTGTGCTATGGCACCATATTTTGAAAGAGTTCGCTCACTATTGGTGCTGCAGGTTGAAAATGTATTCAATGTTTTGTTTCTTGAAACTGATATAATCGTACATAGCGTTTCTGTTTGAACAAATTCTTCATTGATCACTCCAAGCAATGTTTGTAAGTTTTACAGTATAACTAAAACAATTCCTACTTACTAAACCATCCGATGTGTGATGTCTGTCAAATTGTTTTCATGCATATTTGTACATGCTATAGTAATGTAATCAAGCTAGCGTTGTTAGCATTAGCAAATATGGTAAGACGTTCCCAAGTGTCCGTGTTAATATTACTAACTTACAATGACAATGTTTTAGTGTGGTTTTTGTTTTGTAAAAAATCACCTAAACCTCCCCGTGGATTGGAGAGCTAGCTTCTGCAGCAAGTGGGTCCATAACAACGACTTTTGTTTTGTTCGATCATTCGTTTTACTGCTGTATAACAGGCACTATTTGTAAACAATTACAGTACGTATATAAACATTTATAAAATCGGTGGTCCCTCTACATATCTGCAACTTATATCCCGGTGCGGCTTCGAACATTTAGGTCGCTGCGGCTTACATACTGTAAAATATGGTATTTAGTTATTTCATTTCTGTTTTTTAAAAAAAAAGATTAATCATGGCTTTTTTGTCTTTGATTCTGTCCAAAAATGGGTCTTGAAAAAGAGGGGTCGTCTTATATTCAGGTCAATACAATAATATGGAAAATGGCTTATGTGCTTCCGACACTTTAAGTTCCTGTGATACTGGTTAGAATTTTTAGACAGCCCATGCCTTACTTTCTGATATTTCTTGAATCTAATACAGAAAATAAAAACATTTCTGGCATAATTGAAGCAATATTTGCTCTTGTGCTGCTGATCAGGTCAACAGCAGTTGTTTGAGTTGTTGTAATATTAATGCCACAGCTGTGGATGGCTGAAGATTTGTATGTACGTAGTTTATGTGGAAGGGGTGCTCCGGTGTGAAGAAGATGGCATTATATTGTATATTGTGAAGCTACGGGAGTCATTGGCAGCACACACACGCAGTTGATCATCATAATGATTATCTGGGCACACACCAAAGGAGAGCAAGAGAATGACTCACGCACACACCGGCAAACAAGGCCGCCATTAAGCCTGCCCGGGGTGACTGAGAACACAGAGTAAATTAAAAGCGATTGTGATTCCATATGGCAGCTGTGGCAGGCAGGATGAGGGCGAGGAGAGCTGGGAGACAGAGCGGTGCCTGCTGGGCACTGGGGATGTGGGGCCTCGCCTCTTGACCCTGATCCAATATTGTGCTGGCTGGTGATACCAACCCTGCTTTTACATCCGGATTGCTACATAAAACACTTCTTTTTACATGTACTTAACAAATGTTTACAGTGAAAAAAAAAGGACATATACCGTATTTTTTGGATTATAAATCGCAGTTTTTTTTCATAGTTTGGCCGGGGGTGCGATTTATACTCTGGAGCGACTTATGTGTGAAATTATCAACACATTACCATAAAATATCCATCCATCTATCCATTTTCTATCGCTTGATGAAGTGGCGACTTGTCCAGGGTGTACCCCGCCTTCCGCCCGATTGTAGCTGAGATAGGCGCCAGTGCCCCCCGCGACCCCAAAAAAAAGGGAATAAGCGGTAGAAAATGGATGGATGGATGGACGTAAGAGACTTGACATGTATCAGCAATTATCAGACACACACGTCAACCAATAAAACCGTGTTATTCATGTGTCATATAATAACGTTCACTTATTAAGCCTCTTTGTTCACTATTCTTTATTTATTTTAAATTGCTTTTCAAATGTCTATTCTTGGTGTTGGATTTGATCAAATACATTTCCCCAAAAAATGCGATTTATATTCGAGTGCGACTTATATATATTTTTTGTCCTTCTCTATTATGCATTATCGCCCGGTGCGATTTATACTCCGGAGCGATTTATAATCCGAAAAATATGGTATTCTCAAACTTAACAAAGTTGATAAGTACGGAGCCCCTAAAGGGACATGGAGGGGAAAAAATAATTTGCGAGATCTCGCAAAAGGTTTTTTTCCTATCTCAGTGAATCGTCGCTCTCCACAACAACACACAAGTAAAACAGAAACAGCAATGGTGAACCAGAAGTGAAGATATTTATTTTTTTTATTTTAGTATTGGCCTATCATATAAAGACATCAAATAGGATTATGGTCCCACAACAGTATACAGATGATGGGTAGGCCCCCGCATGCTCTCGCTCCTCCATCGCTGTGTCTGTTTCACTTCCAGTTTACTATCGCTGTCTGTTTTACTTGCGGTTCACTGGCATAGGAAAAAAAGTATTGCGAGATCTCGCAAAAAGTATTGCGAAATCTCGCAAAAAATTTTGCGAGCTTTCGCAAAACATCCATGTCCTTTTAGGGGCTCCCTGGATAAGTGATGGATATCATTACAACATGGAGAGAGAGGATAACTGCTTGTAAAGTGAGTCACTGTGCTTGACTTTACATGTAATTTCATTCAGCTCACATGTTTGATGACAATGAACTGTTCTATTCTATACGATCTGATTTATTTCCGGCTTCAGAACTAACCACTCCACTGACACATGCCTTCTCTATCTGACCGACCACATCAAACATGAGGTGGATGCGGGCAAATACTGCGGCATGGTAATGCTGGACATTCAGAAGGCCTTTAACACCGTTAACCACGCTATACTGTTGGATAAGCTCAGAGCAATCGGATTCGATAAACCCTCATCGAGCTGGATGCAATCTTACTTGGAGGAGAGGAAACAGGTGGTAGAGGTGAACTGCACTGTGTCCCCTCCCCTCTCAGTAAGCTGTGGAGTCCCCCAAGGCAGTATACTAGGACCTTTACTGTTCCTAATATACGTAAATGACATGCCATCAGCATGCCACTGTGAATTGTTCCTGTCTACGAATGACTCGGCCGTACTGGTATCCGGCAAGGACAAGTCACAGGTGGAACAAATCCTCAGTGCTGAACTCGTTAATATTTTCACCTGGCCCGCTGACCACAAACTATCCATACACTTAAGTAAAACGGAATCCATCCTATTTGGGTCCCATATGAACCTTAAGAAAGTCTGTGACTTCACTATAAAAGTGGGTGACATTGTTATCACCAGGAAAGATGAGATCACCTACCTAGGTTCCATTCTAGAGACCAATCTTTCCTGTAATAAAATGGCAACCAAGGTAATCAAAAAGGTCAACCAAAGAACGAGATTCCTCTACAGAATCTCCTCTCTGGTCAACAAAAGCACCTTGAAGATTCTAGCGGTAACTCTCATTCAACCCTTTTTTGATTACGCCTGCACCTCCTGGTACCCCAGCACTTCCAAAACCTTCAAATATAGACTCCAAACATCCCAGAACAAGCTAATCCGGTTACTTTTAGATCTCCACACCAAATCACACCTCTTTCCAACCCACTTCTCCAAAGTGAGCTGGCTCAGGGTGGAGGACAGAGTAAAACAACAAATCCGCTACACCTCCCTGATACCAAAGTACATGTAAAACTACTTCATTAACGTAAGTGACCACCATAACCACAACACCAGGGGGAGCTGCACAAACCACGTTAAACCCAGATTCCGATCTAACAAAGGTCTTAAATCATTCTCTTTCTATGCCACATCAATGTGGAATGCACTCCCAACAGGTGTAAAAGTAAGTGCATCTCTATATTCCTTCAAAACCGCTCTAAAACAACACCTCCAGGCAACTTCAACCCTTTACTAGAACCCTCACCCCTTCACATCCCATCTCCCCGGATTGTAAATAACCATCCATCATTCCATTTTCTACCACCTATTCCCTTTTGGGGTCGTGGGGGGCGCTGGCGCCTATCTCAGCTACAACCAAATGTAAATAATCAAATGTATTTCTAATGTATATACTTGTTCTTATGCTATCTGAACTCACTATGTTCTCTGCTGGCTGTACATATCCTACCAAGTCAGACCTACACTGTTTCAATGTCCATTTCCCTGATGATGCAATTGTTGGTGACTGAAGTGCTGATATCAACCAAACCTTCCTCATCTCACCCCCCAGATTGTAAATAATGTAAATAATTCAATTTATATACTCTGATGATTAAACTGTGTGGTGACTGTATTTTGCTGATAGTATATATTTGTACCATAAATGGTAAATGGGTTGTACTTGTATAGCGCTTTTCTACCTTCAAGGTACTCAAAGTGCTTTGACACTACCTCCACATTCACCCATTCACCCACATTCACACACTGATGGAGGGAGCTGCCATGCAAGGCGCTAACCAGCACCCATCAGGAGCAAGGGTGAAGTCTCTTGCTCAGGACACAACGTAGACCCCAACTTAAACAAGTTTAAAAACTTATTCGGGTGTTACCATTTAGTGGTCAATTGTACGGAATATGTACTGAACTGTGCAATCTATTAATAAAAGTTTCAATCAATCATTCAATTTTAAAAGTGTAAAAGAGTAATGTGGGTAACCCAGAGTGCGGGGAAGGGTTTTACCCACATTTACAGTCCTCTGCAAGGTTTCTCATAGTCATTCTCATCTACGTCCCACTGGGTTGTGAGTTTTTCCTTGCCGTTCTGTGGGCGCTGATCTGCGAATGTCATTGTGGCTTGTCCAGCCCTTTGAGACACTTGTGATTTAGGGCTAAATAAATAAACATTGATTGATTAATTGATTTTTCAGGCTAAAAACACACAATTGTATCCTCAAACAAAAAGTTTTAAAAATCCAATACAAACACAAATGAATGATGTTGTGACTTGTTTTTTCTGTTGTGTGAATGAACCTAAAAATGTAGGTCTCTTCCCAACTCCATCCATTCATCCATTTTCTACCGCTTGTCCCTCTCAGGGTTGCGGGGGGGTGTTGGAGTGTATCACTGCTGCACTCTGGCGGTAGGCGGAGTACACCTTGGACAAGTCGCCACCTCATCACAGGGCCAACACAGATTGACAGACAACATTCACGCTCACATTCACACACTAGGGTCAATTTAGTGTTGCCAATCAATCTATTCCCAGGTGCATGTCTTTGGAGGTGGGAGGAAGCCGGAGTACCCGGAGGGAACCCATGCAGTCGCGGGGAGAACATGACAAACTCCACACAGAAAGAGCTCAACCCAAATATTTGGCAAAAAAATTACTATTAGAAATCAAGGACATTGACAAGTCACATAGCGTCCATGGACACCTGATAAACTTTGAATCAGTAATTTATAAGGATGCAACAATTAATCGAATAAATTGCTTACAATTACAATTTTTAAATCTGTTGATTTAATTAATCATTTAATGAGTGCAACAATTAAAAGATTGCTGGTATATTGGTAATGTGTCGGTCCTGTATGTATGACGAGGAACAGCAGAGATGTATTTTTATGCATGCACACACGTTTAAAGTGCAATTTCAATGTTGATGATGTGCATCCATTAGAAATTAAAGAATGTAAGTCAAACAAGCAGAAAATATTTATTTATTTATATATTTATTTAAACTATTTTCCCTAAAATTGAGGCTGGGATGTGTGTTTTATTTGATCACTCGATTAATCAAAAAAACTAATTGATAGATTACTCGATTACTAAAAAGACACTTCAAAGCTGGAGCCCTAGTAATTTATGTTTGAACAACCCACTTTCCAGACTCTATGATTTGTATGGTTATCTTATTGTTGACTTAGCTACAGTATATTGTCTCCAGCAGCCAGGACAGAGAAGATTTCCCATATTGCAAAGTTTTACTTTTCCAATCTATTGTTACTATCACTGCGATGAGATGGCGACTTGTCCAGAGTGTACATTGCCTTCCGCCCGAATGCAGCTGAGATAGGCTCCAGCGACCCCCCATGACACCGAGCGGGACAATCGCTAGAAAATGGATGGATGGATGGATGGTTACTATCAAACTTTTCTTCTTTGCGATTACAGGCAACATTCCGCTGCAGCGTTACAAAAAGAACCCAATAATTCAATGAACAGACAAACATGTTTTATATTCACTTACATGACGCCTTGTGTGACAAAAGCACTTTGATATTTTGTATGACTTTCAATTTTTTTTTTTTTTGTCTATTTCAAATTGTTTTACTTCAGAGCTCGCCAATGCATATTCAATTCCTCTGACATAGAGCTATAAACTGTCATCCAAGCTCTAAAGCCATTCTGTAATATTGCAGAGTAAAATGTGAAGAGTATGATGGGGGCCACAGTAGGGACATGCACGTGGAACATTGACCTGCAGCTGTGTGCCTGCTGTGAAAAAGCTGCGCCGTTAGGGAGATTCTCAGTCAGACATGATGGGCTTTCCAGACAAATATTTTCGTTCCTTTCCATGGCTCTCCATTTTTCTTCCCTCTCCTCACCATAGCAACTAAACCCGGGAGAAAGTGAGGGACGGTCGCATTAAAGATTAGATAACTAAAAGACAAGAAAACAACCTTCGTATGTGAGCACCCACACACAACTAATGCGTGGCAAATAGCAGAGACTTTGCATAAATATTTATACGGAAACAGCTCTAATGTTGTTGTTCCTTATGTTTATTTGTGAAACAATAACTGTAGGCACAAAAGATGGCTTCATTTCAAATTCAAAATCCTCTGCACCTGTCAGCCTTTGACCGTTTCTATTCAAACCCTGCATTTAAATGCAGGAGCCATTTGGAGATTTTCAAATGAATAAACCAAAATGCATTTAATATAAGGCACTGTTTACTAATCACAGGATAAGATTGAACCTGGATTTAGAACTGGATCTTACTGTATATATAGTATATATATATATATATATATATATATAGTCGTGGTCAAAAGTTTCCATACACTTGTAAAGAACATAATGTTTTATGTTGCACGATTGCACCAAATCATAGAATAGAATAGAATAGAATAGAATAGAATATCCATCCATCCATTTTCTACCGCTTATTCCCTTCTGGGGTCGCGGGGGGCCTATCTCAGCTACAATCCGGGCGGAAGGCGGTGTACAACCTGGACAAGTCGCCATCTCATCGCAGGGCCAACACAGATAGACAGACAACATTCACACTCACATTCACACACTAGGGCCAATTTAGTGTCGCCAATCAACCTATAGAATAGAATAGAAAATTCCTAGTTTGTGAAGCCGTTCTCAAACAATGGCAATAAATACTATTCTGATTCTGATTCTGATTCTTATGTCATGGCTGTCTTGAGTTTCCAATGATTTCTACAACTCTTTTATTGTGATAGAGTTATTGGAGCACATACTTGTTTGTCACAAAAAACATTCATGAAGTTTGGTTCTATTATGAATTTATTACGGGTCTACTGTAAATGTAACCAAATCTGCTTTGTCAACAGTATACATCCAGCAATGTTCATATTTGGTTACATGTCCCTTGGCAAGTTTAACTGCAATAAGGTGCTTTTGGTAGCCGTCCAAAAGCTTCTGGAAAGCTTCTGGTTGAATTTTTGACCACTCCTCTTGGTGCAGCTCAGCTAAATTTGTTGGTTTTCTGACATGGACTTGTTTCTTCAGCATTGTCCACATCTTCTCAATGGGGTTTAAGTCAGGACTTTGGGAAGGCCATTCTAAAACCTTAATTCTAGCCTGATTTAGCCATTCCTTTACAACTTACTTTACCACTTTTGACGTGTGTTTGGGTCATTGTCCTGTTGGAACACCCAACTGCGCTAACGACCCAACCTGATCATTTTAGGTTGTCCTGAAGAATTTGGAGGTGGTAATCCTTTTTCAATGTCCCATTTACTATCTGTAAAGCACCAGTTCCATTGGCAGCAAAACAGGCCCAGATACTACCACCACCATGCTTGACGGAAGGTTTGGTGTTCCTGGGATTAAAGGCCTCACCTTTTCTCCTCCAAACATATTGCTGGTGTATTGTAGCCCAACAGCTCAATTTTTGTTTCATCTGACCTCAGAACTTTCCAGAAGGTCTTACTTATCTTTGTCCATGTGATCAGCAGCAAACTTTTGAGGAGCCTTAAGGTGTCGCTTCTAGAGCAAGGGCTTCCTTCTTGCATGGTAGCAAAACACGCTTGACTGTGGACACTGACAACTGTGTTCCAGCAGCTTCCAATTCATTGCAGACCTGTTTTTTGGCGGTTCTCGGTTGACTCTTGAACATCCTGAACAATTTTCTCTCAGCAGCAGGTGATAGCTTGTGTTTTCTTCCAGATTGTGGCAGTGACAAAACCGTGCCATGCACTTTATACTTATGAACAATTGTCTGCACGGTTGCTCTTGGGACCTTAAGCTGCTTTGAAATGGCAGCAAGTGACTTTCCTGACTTGTTCAAGTCAAGGATTAGTTGTTTTCAGATCTGTGCTGAGTTCTTTTGACTTTCCCATTGTCACGTTTGTAACCGAGCCTAATGACCGAATCACATGAGCCCTATATAAATGAGCTCAGAGAAGTCAACAGGTGTCGTCAATCATAATCACTCACATGAAGTTAAGAGGCCATGCCATGAAGCTAATTTAATTTGATTTCTACATCACCAAAGTTGATAATGTATGTTGCTGTATGTATACTTTTGGCATTTTCAGTACCCCCATAATGAATTCATATGAGAATCAAACTTCATGAATTGTTGTTGTGACAAACAAGTATGTGCTCCAATCACTCCATCACAAGAAAATTAGAGTTGTAGAAATTATTGGAAACTCAAGACAGCCATGCCATTATGTCCTTCACAAGTGTAAAGTTTTGACCATGACTGTATATATATGCATACATATATATATATATATATATATATATATATATATATATATATATATATATATATATATATATATATATATATATATATATATATATATATACATATATATACATATATATATATATATATATATATATATATATATATATATATATATATATATATATATATATATATGTATATATATATGTATATATATACATATATATATATATATATATATATGTATATATATATATGTATATATATACATATATATACATATATATATATATATATATATATATATATATATATATATATATATATATATATATATATATATATATATATATAAAACATAGGCTGGCTTCAGCTTAAGACCATGGGCTTTTTATGTTGGTACAATAATGATGACGTTAGCTCATCTGCACTTCAATCAAGTCTTTTATCCCCAATTAATTCTCTAAATGTGTCAAAACAATATTATCTTTGTAGGAAAAACTGTTGAGAGGAGCATCTACTTGAGAAATCAACACTGAACGTGTTAATGTAACTCGCAGGGTAGCTGAAATAAAATATGTTCTTGTTTTTGTGACAACACAAAAAATTAGAACATTTGAAATACAAGTTGAAAACACGTCATCCAAGTAAACATACAATTACCTTTATGAGATAAAAGTGGGAGTAGGATTGGAATGACGCAGATTGTCTCCCTCTCCATGCTGGTGAAGAATTCTTTCTAAACAAGGTATGGAATGCACTCCTGTGTTTTGCAATTTGTTCCCTTATTCACCTCCTCTCCACATTTACATACAGAACTTTGAGGTGGAAAAAAAGATGGACAGAGTGAAGGAGTTAGGAGGAGAAATGCATGGGCAATGAGGAACTATGTCAGGGCAAGTAAAAGCAAAGGAAAGCAAAGGGAAAGTGAAAAAGGAAAGGAGACGGTGAAGATCATGAAAAAAGGAAAGGACATACAGTAATTAATAACCCGCTGACTGGCTGTATGCCAGACAGTCTGAAAGAAGGAGAGGGGTGCCAATGGGAAGGCCCTAAGAATAATATAAATGCTGTACTTGGTGTTCAAATTCCAAGCCAACAAATCATGCAACACCCAAAATTGGTGCTAGGAACGCCATGTTGACTGGTCTTTTCGCTTAGTCGATTATGTGGTGAGGAAAATACACTATCGAGACTAGTTGCACAGCAGAGAGTACAAGGGGGATGACGGGGTAGTAGAGAGTGGGCTTGGGGGCAAAGATTAAAAATATCTCAGAGTGCCGAACACGAGGTTGCGGCAGTGCAGCAGCATACCTTAAATTCAGCTATTTCTGTTGCTTTTTCCATAATGTCTCAAGTCTGCCTTATAAGCTGATGGGGAAAACAGGTTCTCGAGCTGAGACATAAAAAGACACGCTGCTTTTGTCACAGCAATTTTCCCTCGTATTTGCCAACAGTGCTGTTTCCTGTCAAAGCGCAATCGATTTGTCATGAAAAAAATAGCCATGTGTGTTGGGGTTAGCGGCAGAGAAAGTGGAGGGGTTGAAGCCTCCAAGAACTCAAGAACGTGGACAAAGGGTCCTTTTTTTTTTTCCAAGCACCAGGTAACTACAGTGAATGATCCTCGAATGTCTGCATTGACAGAAAAACCAAGACACAAAGATACTAAGCATCATCACAAAATAGAATACATGTCATGATCCCACATGACAAGTTTGGACATTACTTCTTTTCATGTGTGTTCACCATTATTCCCTGTGTTTAGACTTTTTTTAAATTTTTTATTTCTAGTCCCTGCTTGCCACCATATGTTTCACCTTCCTCACCTGTCCCTGATTGGCAATGCGAACACACCTGTTCCTAGTTGCCAATCAGAATGCTTTATATCCAAGCCTACATTTCACCTGTGCTTCGCCCGCCTTCTCTGCATCCTGGAGTCACAACCAACACTACCATGAAACGAAAGCAATACAGGGTATAATTTTTAGTCGATCCATTGATCATTCAGATAAACTAATCTTCCACCCTTTTCATCTGTGGTTACAACAACGGCAATAAAAAAGGGCCTCGAACAACAATTTATACCCTTTTGTCTGAGATATGTTTAACTATTACTACCTCTTTCAACAAAACCGAGCCAGGCTGGGGGCGGGGAACAGGACCGGGCCCTTTAAACCCTTTGCTACCAAGCTAGTCGAGCTAGCTCGTTAGTCAGCCGGCTCACCTGTCATGCCGTCAACCAGGGTTCCGAGCACCCTTGCTTAGAGCATTTTTTTTTTCTTTGCACTTTAATGTGAATATGAACTGCCGCTTTTGGTAACTTTGTAGTAAAAATGCTCACCTTGCTTGAACTCCATTGACAAGTGACTGATGACTTTGGCAGATGGTTGATGATGATTTTACCCAGAATACACTGGGAGACAATATCTTCGATCCACTTGTAAATTTGCTAGTCGCTAAGTGAAATGTGAGATTGAAAATAAAGCCTGTCAAACAGTTCAATATTTGTGTCAAATGTATTAAGGGACGAGCGGTAGAAATGGATGGATGGATGGTATTACTCTTACTAAATCACTAAAGTCAGTCTTTTAAAGTTTTTAGCAACCATGACTAATCCTGACTGAGGAAACCTATAAGGCCACATACTGTATGTCCAGCTGTTTTTAAGGTGGTGGTTAGAAAACAATTGTTTGCAGGATCTGAGCTCTTCCGAGTCCAAGCCGTGGGAGTGAGGGTGAGGGACCCGTCCGTCTCATGTCACAGATCCATTGTTGTGCTACTAAGGGTGAAACGACACACAAAAATACGGTACGCACCTCGGTTTAGAGGTCACGGTACAGTAAGAAAAGAACAAAATATAGATTTTCTGGTTATTTATTTACCAAATTTGTAAACATTGGCTTTATTCTTTTAACATTGGGAACATTATAATAATTCTGCCCAAAAATAGAAATAGCTCTGTGTGTGATGGATGTGAGCCACCACTAGGCTGATCAGTGCAACAGCAGGCAGTCATGATTGCTAAGGATAACAATAACATACATATACATATATAGATTGCCAGGGTTAATGTGGTCAACTTATATAAAATAAAAACTAAATAAGGTAAGACTCAGAATTGGTTTCTTAACACATTTTTCTACGCATAAAGAGCAACAATAAACTGTTTCAAGGTGTTGCTCAGATTAAATAAAATGACTCAGATTTTAACAAAACTTTTCTTGTACATGTAAAAAGTGCAACATTAAACACTCTCAAGTCAACTCAGCCTCAGATTAATTTTTCTTCCCCCCCAGCCTTTAACACTGGTGACCTTCACTCAATCTTTTTGTTTTTTGCCAGAATAATCCGTGTATCCACATTGTCTGCAGAAAGAGCAGACCTGCTTGCAGTTACAATGTCTCCAGCGTTGGAAAAAACCCTTTCGCTGGGCACGGAGGTAGCAGGTATGACGAAGTAGTGCCTGGGCTGGCTAACATGTTTGACGTGTTGCCAGAAGCATACCCTGCCGCTGCTGAACAATGTCGGTAAACCGTTTTTTCTTTGTCTGCCTCTCGGACTCCGCTGTTGTATCGCACCGTAAAGCCGAAGTGTTCCCGAACAAGAGATCTTAACGAGGCAGGAGGGTCTTCCAGCTGGGGCTTTTACATGTTGTCGTAGCCCGGCCGTTGCTAGCAGGCCGTGTGTTGTGCCTCCGTGTGCATTGTTTACACAACGTGCGGTATGCTACTCAGACTTAGACTTAGACTTCCTTTTTATTGTCATTCAAATTTGAACTTTACAGTACAGATAAGAACAAACATTTGTTGCATTAGCTCGTTGTAGTGCAGGATAAAAGAGAAGTACGGTGCAGATACAAATAAATTGATCACATTACAGTTATATTGTCTTTATATTCCTGCGAGTTAATCCCTTTTTGGGGAAAATTGAGGGGAATATTTTGATGCATTCAAGAGTGTTACGGCCTGAGGGAAGAAGATGTTACAGAACCTGGAGGCTCTGCTACGGAGGCTGCGGAACCTCTTTCAAGCAGTGAAAACAGTCCTTGGTGGGTGTGGGAGGAGTCTCTGCAGATTTTCTGAGCCCTGGTCAGGCAGCGGCTTTTTGGGATCTCCTGGATAGGAGGAAGAGGAGTCCTGATGATCTTTTACTCATGTTCGTCCGTGGGCTACTTAATACGTCCATGTGGAAACTCGTTTGGTGCATCTCCGTTCCGAACCGAACCCCCCGTACGGAAATGGTTCAATATAAATACACGTACCGTTACACCCTTATGTGCTACAGAATGTGGCTGAATTTTATGCAATTCGCTGCAGGCTTGGACCGAGCATATAAGACTAATGATGCATATTTAAGTTTATACTTGAATCCACATGAGCAGCAGCGTGTCAAGTGTGTTTTGTGTTTGGGCAATGGTTGGGGATACCTTTGTGCTAACCTGTTACATGCCTCAGTCAACACACAAGCTGTGCCACAAAACAAAGCCAGACAATAGAGAAAGGTAGTGTGCAGGAAGAGATGATATTAAGGAAGCACACATGGAAAAGTTACTGCTGTTATTGCCGCCATGTTGGACTAAGTTGCTGACTCCTTCCCCGAAGGAAAGAGTAGGTCAGAGGTAAATATGGGGAAAAGAAAATAGTTACATAATCATAAAAAGGAAGGTCATCATCAGCTACAACATTAGTTACACATGCAGTATCTAAAGAGATCCACAATAGCGTTGTTTTACAGAAAAAATATGAATAAATATGAAACCACCCCCTCATACATATTTACACAAGTGTATGCACACCAAGAAGTTGTTTTGCCACCAGCAAGGCGAATAACCTATTGGCATGCAGAAGGGTCATTCAGCAGCCTTACCGGGCCACAGCAACAACAAACCCCCACCTGAGACACATTTAAGGAAAACTGAACAAGCCTTTTGGATGAAAGGGGAAATAACAAACAAGAAGAGTCAAGTTGTCTTGAGTCAACCTTTGTTTATTACCATAATTTCCGGACTATAAATTGCAATTTTTTTCCAAACAGTGAGAACTTTATACACTGCTGCAAATGTATGGCTTGTTCTGGGTTCAAAAGCTTCAAATGTTGCCAATTAACTTAACCCTGTCACATTAGACCAGTGAAATTGTTGAAAGGGTCTTGGTGGACCGATGAAATCGTTCACATTAAATCAAACACACTCACACAATAGTTCAGTCAGCCATTTAACGCATTATGCACTCACCTTCATCAAGACACGATGAAATGCACACTACGCAGTCTCAAAGCCGAAGACGATCGACCCGGGCATCGAAAAAGGAAACAAAGCCGCCACACGGAACAGAAATCCGCCGCCATCAACGGGCCGCACCACCCCGCGCAACGAAGACGGCACAGGCCGATAGGCAACACGCCCAGAGACAAAAGTGATAAATAAATATATAAATAAATAAGTGGAACGCGAGAATGATTAGAAAACGTTGAAAGAAGCAACTCTGATTCCCCTGAGCTTCGAAACCAAAGAAGACAGCACCAAATTTGGGAATGAACACAAGCACCTGTGTAAATATTTCATGTGTACACCTGTGGCTAATAGACATATGCTAAAAATATATGTACAAAATAAAATGCTTCCAAAAATTTAGTTGGTGCGGCTTATATTTAGGTGTGTGAAGATGGCACATAACGGCTGTTGGCGTGATCCCAGAATGCAGAGAAAGTAGGCAAATAAGGTCTCTTATTACCAGGCTGAAGAAAGGTAACACAGGTCTAGCAGGAACTCAGCAAGCAGCAGATTACTTTGCCATACAGGAGATAATGCGACGGCACTGAAGGAGTAAACATGGTTTAACTAAACAGAACTACAAATCCTGCTCCATATGATGCAAATCGTTTTCAACCCATATTCAGTTGAATATGCTACAAAGACAACATATTTGATGTTCAAAAATTATAAACATTTTTTCTTTTTGCAAATAATCATTAACTTTAGAATTTGATGCCAGCAACACGTGACAAAGAAGTTGGGAAAGGTGGCAATAAATACTGATAAAGTTGAGGAATGCTCATCAAACACTTATTTGGAACATCCCACAGGTGTGCAAGGTAATTGGGAGACATGATTGGGTATAAAAACAGCTTCCCAAAAAGTAATCTGTCTTTTACAAGAAAGGATGGCGCGAGGTACACCCCTTTTTTCCACAACTGCGTGAGCAAATAGTCAAACAGTTTAAGAACAACGTTTCTCAAAGTGCAATTACAAAAAATTTAGGGATTTCAACATCTACGGTCCATAATCATCAAAAGGTTCAGAGAATCTGGAGAAATTACTCCACGTAAGCGGCATGGCCGGAAACCAACATTGAATGACAGTGACCTTCCATCCCTCAGACGGCACTGTATCGAAAAGCGACATCCATCTCTAAAGGATATCACCACATGGGCTCAGGAACACTTCAGAAAACCACTGTCACTAAATACAGTTTGTCGCTACATCCGTAAGTGCAAGTTAAAGCTCTACTATGCAAAGCGAAAGTCATTTATCGACAACATCCAGAAACGCCGACGGCTTCTCTGGGCCCGAGATCATCTAAGATGGATTGATGCAAAGTGGAAAAGTGTTCTGTGGTCTGACGAGTCCACATTTCATATTGTTTTTGGAAATATTCAACATTGTGTCATCAAGCGAACCATCCAGACTGTTATTGACGCAAAGTTCAAAAGCCGGCATCTGTGATGGTATGGGGGTGCATTAGTGCCCAAGGCATGGGTAACTTACACATCTGTGAAGGCACCATTAATGCTGAAAGATACATACAGCTTTTGGAACAACATATGCTGCCATCTAAGCGCCATCTTTTTCATGGACGCCCCTGCTTATTTCAGCAAGACAATGCCAAGGTACATTCAGCACGTGTTACAACAGAGTGGCTTTGTAAAAAGAGTGCGGGTACTTCGCTGGCCCGCCTGCAGTCCAGACCTGTCTCCCATCGAAAATGTGTGGGGCATTATGAAGCGTAAAATACAACAGCAGAGACCCCGGACTCTTGAACGACTGAAGCATAAAACAAGAATGGGAAAGAATTCCACTTTCAAAACTTCAACAATTAGTTTCCTCAGTTCCCAAATGTTTATTGAGTGTTGTTAAAAGAAAAGGTGATGTAACACGGTGGTGAACATGCCCTTTCCCAACTACTTTGGCACATGTTGCAGCCAGGAAATTGTAAGTTAATTATTATTTGCAAAAAAATATAAAATTTATGAGTTTGAACATCAAATATTTTGTCTTAGTAGTGCATTCAATTGAATGTGGGTTGAAAAGGAGGCGATGTTTTCAGTCGTGCGGTATTACGCAAAACTCTGTCGAGGGGTGCATCCAGGGCCAAGGAAGAAAAAAACATTTGTTTTTGGTGCAGATCCAGGAATTTTTGTTCAACTTTTATTAACAGCAGTTTAGCCTTGGCAGAAGTTTGAGCTCTCCGAGAGCGCTTGCTCCTCACATTTTGATGTATACCGACAGAATATGGTAAATGCAGAACATGATCAGATGTTTGGGGAAAAAATGCCAGAAACACAGTTGAACATATTCTCAGCGCTCCACTGTCACTAAAATCAGAATACATTTATGACACAGGGGATTATCAGATTTTCCATATTATATTACCTTTTTGGCGTCATTCAGCGTTCAGACTTCAAGGGTTATCCTAAACATTTCCCAATAGGCCTAATGCAGTCTGCAGCTGAAATGGTTGTGCTGGCTTTGGAAGCAGGGATTCATATCACACTAACATGACCATGTATGAATAAGGCAAACAGTTAGTCTCATCACAAGGAGTCTGTGCAGCCTTTATGTTTGAATTCCTTCCCATGTTTCAAAGTCATTTTGATCTGTATGCACTAAACGTGACCCTCACATCCTGCAAAGTGTTTCGAAACCCGGTTAATTTTGGTGAATAATAATTGTTGTCTTATTGTCAAGAACTTATTTTCTCCTGACGAAAACAGGACGATAATAAATAAAAACAAATGCACCTTGAATATACAATAAATGAAAGTGACAGATATTTTAGTTAAACAATAAAATCAAAACAAAAACGCTCACAGAAACAACATCCAATCATATTTAATTATGTCTTGTAGATGGGTAGAACAAGTTCAGAATATATCCAATTACAGCTCTTTATTAGCGTACACATGAAAGAGAGGCTGGGCGTGAGATACAAAGGAGAGCCAATCAGATGCTTTTCTCTGTGAGATAAGGAAGTTGGATTTTCTCGGCTAAAACATGTGTGTGGTTGTGACATGTTACACATCGTAATATGTGTACACCTGGGAGAAAATAAGGAGGACACGTTTCACTTTTACTGCTATGATGCTTTAAACAGGCAATTCATCTTCGTGACATCTACACAACTGTAAGTTCAAGCTAATTCTACCGTATTACTTCCTTACAAAAATATGATCATTTTCCCTTCATCAAGGAATCGTCTATTTAAGGCAGTGGTTCTCAACCTTTTTTCAGTGATGTACCCCCTGTGAATATTCTTTTAGTTCAAGTAACCCTTAATCAGAGCAAATAATTTTTGGTTGAAAAAAAGAGATAAAGAAGTAAAACACAGCACGATGTCCTCAGTTTCCTGATTTATTAAATTGTATAACAGTGCAAAATATTGCTAATTTGTAGTGGTCTTTCTTGAACTACTTGGAAAAAAAGATATACAAGTAACTAAAAACTTGTTGAAAAATAAACAAGTGATTCAATTATAAATAAAGATTTCTACACATAAAAGTAATCATCAACTCAAAGTGCCCTCCTTGGGGATTGTAATAGAGATCCATCTGGATTCATGAACTTCATTTTAAACATCAAACAACAAAAAAATATTTGACATCCATATTTATGGAACATGTCCACAAAGAATCTAGCTGTCAACATTGAATTATGCATTGTTGAATTTTTTTTCATAGTTTATGAACTTACATTCATATTTTGTTGAAGAATTATTCAATAAATATACTTATAAAGGATTTTTGAATTGTTGCTATTTTTAGAGTATTTAAGTACCCCCAGAGGTACGCGTAACCCCATTTTAGAACCACTGATTTAAAGGCCTACTGAAACCCACTATTACCCACCACGCAGTCTGATAGTTTATACATCAATGATGAAATATTAACATTGCAACACATGCCAATACGGCTTTTTTAGTTTACTAAATTACAATTTTAAATTTCCCGGGAGTTTCGTCTTCGAAACGTTGTGTAATGATGACGTGTACGCAGGACGTCACGCATTTTTAGGAAGTATGAGCGCTACGCACACACACAGGAAAAGTTGTCTGCTTTAACGGCATAATTACACAGTATTTTGGAGATCTGTGTTGCTGAATCTTTTGCAATTTGTTCAATTAATAATGGAGAAGTCACAGTAGAAAGATGGAGTTGGGAAGCTTTAGCCTTTAGCCACACAAACACACGGTGATTCCTTGTTTAAAATTCCCGGAGCTGAAACTTCACTGTGGATCAGAGCTCGGTCAATTAGACATGAATCCCAACCGGATGTCAACCAGCAGGTTTCGGTGAGAAAATTGTGGTTAAAAAGTCACCACTTAACGGATATCAGCTGAGCTTTTGTCGTCCGTACAGCTGACGTCGACACCCGTGAGACATTGGAGTCAAGACACCCGTGGACAAAACCCTCCGACCATCAGGTAATATTAAACTCACTAAAACACTAGCAACACAATAGAAAAAAAAGGGATTTCCCAGAATTATCCTAGTAAATGTGTTTAAAAACATCGGAATACGTCCCAATGCTTACGCGTTTTTTTATTTTTTTAACTATGTTTTTATTTTTTCTAGTCTGTCGCTATCAATATCCTCAAACACAAATCTTTCATCCTCGCTACATATTAATGGGGAAATTGTCGTTTTCTCGGTCTGAATAACTGTTTTTGTTGGAGGCTCCCATTAAAATCAATGTGAATATGTGAGGAGCCATCACACGGGTGACGTCATCGTCTGCGACTTCCAGTAAAGGCGAGGCTTTTTCAGGAAGTTCCAAAAGTGGCAAACTTTATCGTTGATTTTCTCTACTAAGTCCTTTCAGCATAAACATGGCAATATCGCAAAATGATCAAGTATGACACATAGAATGGACCTGCTATTCCCGTTTAAATAAGAAAATCTCATTTCAGTAGGCCTTTAAGGGTAAATCTAAAGGCATCACAATTTTGAATGTGGTCAAAAGTGCTTCCGTCAAATGCGCAGCAAAAAGAGAAAACGGATGCAGTGTTTCATACGTATTAATTTATTTAATAGGGGCGGACAATTATCATCTAATGAAAGGCTCCAGCCCGATAAGGACAAGCGGTAGAAATGTGTGTCTTTGCAGCTTCTGGTTCTCCTACGTTCATAAACAAATTATGATTCAAGCATGCATCGGAACTCTGTTTCATAACACACATACATACATACCTCCTTTACTAAAGGCGTAGCGTTAAAAATAGCAAAAGTGCCTAAAAGTTGTTTATTGGCATTAAGTGACCTGTGAGCAAAACATGACTAATCACAAAAGTACGTCCATCCTGACCACATGATCATGTTACTTTTGTGTTAAATGTTTTGCAGGTCATCTAAATAAAGGTAATTTCAAATAAATTTCTGAGTCCTTATCTTATACTTTTAAAAAATACACTAAAATCTAATGTAACTTAGTTGATTAAAACTGTTGTAGGACTAAATCAATTTAGAGGACTGAAATTTGATTAAAACTTAAATACATTTTCTTCAAAAGACTATATAGCTAGAACTCAATAAAAAATTGCTGTCAAAATGATAACACTGGTTTCGAACGGATGTGATGTGATCAACCCGCAGGTTACATGTCAGCCCTCTGGCCTGCAAAGTCAGGTGGCTGCGTACACGACATCACTCAATGGCACGCTGTCTATTTTTAAATTGTTTGTGGAGTGTGTTTGCTGAGAGTCAGGCCTCGCTAATGACCGTGTGGCATTCAATCTGCTAATGTGCCATGCAGAGCAGTGCTGACGTCACAGCTCAAATGTTACCTGCTTTTTCTCGGTCATTAATACTCTCCACCTGCACGTCTTCCTGACTTCCCTGCCTCATCCTGTTGACTCGAGTTCGGATCAATAATCCCTCCCTGAATGCATTGCATGGACTGACGGCTCATGTTCCTTTCGTTGCTATGTATTTACCCCTGCCTTTGTCCACCACCGTACAAACGTACATGCTGTGCAACATCACATTGCAACAAGGTCTTTTCCTTCCTTTGTTTCACCTTCTTTGACATTGAAGAAGTGAACAATGTATGGATTTTCTTATTCTTCTGATGTCCCGTAGTCCCATTCTTAATGAATGGGAACGTACGTGACAAAAAGCAAGTACATACACAACGGTACCACAACTTAAGAGTGGTCCAACTTAAATGTTTTTGAAAGTTTGCCCCTCGTTCACAATCGTTATGAGAGAGAAGAGAAAGACATGTTTATTTGTATTTTTTTCCGATTTTAAAGATGATGAAAAATGCTTGAAAGATGCGGCTAATGGGAGTCTCCGTTGTAGCCGTAGAAACCCATTAAACAACTTCAAAACCTACCAGTAACGTTGTGTATACACAGTGCAAGTTTACATAGAGTTTAATGTAGTAACAGACACATTCATAAAAATATGTAACATGTTCAATATTTGCCGTATTTTGAACATTTTAATCATTTTCGGGACTGATTTATTTCACACATTGATTTCTGTTTCCATAGCAGCGCACGTCTGACTTCTGCCAACATGTGTGTTCTAATCATGGCAGACTTGGTAACAGACAACGAAGATGACTATTTTTGGACAAATAAGGATTTATAACCTTATACGTTTGAAGCTAAATATACTTCTGCTTATAGACGGGAACACGAAGGAAGAGTGGGACATTGGAGCAGACGGAAGCCGGGAAAAGGGAGATAAAAGCATGGATGGAACTTGGAGCGAAGCTATTTCGACATAAATGGATTGCTGCACCGGACAAAAAACTGTCCATCGAGTGAATCACTTTATTATTGATCATGATACACGCAGCACACTATGCTTCTTATTACCACTACAGTACATATGTTGTCTGGCTAGCTTCTCTGTGTACAAACAAAACATGAAATGTGGGCTAATACTTTACAGTTACTGTAATATGATTGTTCATGTTTTTCCGTCAGTACAGATTGTTGTCGTATCACAGTGTTGTGCATTACCAACTCAAATGTGTTTTGTGCTGTTTTAGAAGATAGCTTATATCTTGCCTTAGTTAACTTTTACGGCTGTTGCCATATGAGTTACTATAATAGAAACAAAGAGTTCCTCAGTGTTCACTCTTACAATAACATTGTTGCTACAGCTAAATTATTATACAGGTTACGGAACGTAAATTAAGTATCGGTGCCGATTTTTTAAAGTAATGTAAAAATAATTAATTCATAATTAATAATTAATTCAGAGGTATAATTGATTGCTCCGATTAGCTGCATTGCTAGCCACCCAGAACAAGCCGATCTGTGTATGTTAGAAAGCAACAACAACAAAAAACGTCTCTCATACTGATTGTAAAAGATAGGCAAGATTTTTTTTTTTTAAAGTGCAGTTCCCCTTTGTGAAGCGTTTGTAGATAAGGACTGTCTTTCAAATATTTTTTTTGCTTTAAGTTGCAAGAAAAAAATCAGAGTTACAAGCATCCCATTTAAATGCCGTGGCAAATGCCACAGTGAACTCTGTGAGATGCACCCAAAACAGAAAGAAGAAAGTTAGTGTGATAGTACTGAGAAGAAAAAGAGGATGATATTCATTGAATAAAAAAAAAATCAAATCAAAAACATGACTGAGCACATTGACAACTTGGCGAAATAATTTGAGCTTGTCATTGCCTTTCTGCACCATACTGAAGCAGAATGAGTGTAACGGCAGCAAAGAATGTTAAAATGATATGTAAAGAAATAAAATAAAAAAGCCTCTTATGGTGAAATGAATTATATAGCACTTTTTCTCTAGTGACTCAAAGCGCTTTACAGAGTGAAACCCAATATCTAATTTTTACATTTAAACCAGTGTGGGTGGCACTGGGAGCAGGTGGGTAAAGTGTCTTGCCCAAGGACACAACGACAGTGACTAGGATGGCAGAAGCGGGTATCGAACCCGCAACCCTTAAGTTCCTGGCACGGCCGCTCTACCAACTGAGCTATACCGCCCCATGGTGTGTTTGTCAGAGAAGCAGCTGGAAGGAGATACCATAGAAGTCCAATCTTTAAGGTGAATACTGTAAATTATTAGACTACTTCATAAAACTACTGTAGTTGTTAGTAGTACATTCTATTGCATTATTTTTATCTACTATGTCTTAAAGGTGCCATATGGAATAGATTAATGTCAACTCATCATTAAATGGCCCTGATATGTCAAAAGGCATTTCATGTTCTTTTCGAATACCTTTAGAAGTTATAACAGTAGTTCAGCCGTAATATGCTCATTTCAAAATTACATTTATTTCTGGCCACATTTCTACATATGACACCTGTAACTAAAAGTTACTTTATTTTTCGGACTACAAGGCGTATAAGAAATCCTTTCATTTTTTTCAAAAATTGACAGTGCGCCTTATAACCCAGTGTGCCTAATGCACGTATTAATTCTGGTTGTACTTACCTACCTCAAAGCAATTTTATTTGTTACGTGGTGTAATGATAAGTGTGACCAAAAGGATATGCGTGGATTGCAGATTGACTCCTGTTCTATGAATGACGCAAATGATTATCCCTAAGCAAGCAATACCAAAACTTTGATGTTTCTTTGAGAATATTGAACATTACACATGGCGCTGAGATAGGCACCAGCGCCCCCCGCGACCCCAAAGGGAATAAGCGGTAGAAAATGGATGGATGGCGCAAAAAAATCTGGTAAAATGTTTTAGTATGATTTAAGTTACAAAGCCGCACCGCTTGATGGAACATGTACGATTAAGGCTACTGTAGTCATACGTACTGTGCTTCAACGTAGAGGTATTATTGTGCTGTGCGTGTGCGTGTGTGTGTGTGTGTGTGTGTGTGTGTGTGTGTGCGCGTGCGTGCGTGCGTGTGTTTACAAGAACCACCCAGAAAATTTCCGCGCATCCGCCATTGTAGTCCACGCCATAGTCAATAATCCTCCTTCTTTTTCTCTTTCCTCTTGTTGTGGAGCATTCATCCTTCGCTGTTGCCATTTCTGATACAAAGTAGCATGTAGTTCTATCTTATATCTGTCAGTCAGCTTTCTATAGAAGCGCCAAAAAATACTGGTACAACAAAGATGACGGGGAGAAGACGCTGTTGCCACGTCGGTAAGACTGCTCACAAAACGGCGCATCCTGAAGAGATGGTCAGAAAGTGGCTGGAAGAAAGCCTGTTGAACATAATCTATGCAACATGTTCACCAAAGAACCACCAATACATGTGTAGACCACAAGGAAGTATAGTCACATGACCCCTTTAATGTGCCTACTGCCTTTTGTATGAAAGTAGACCTGAATAGACCTGCTCATCGGCAGTAAGCCTTATAGTCTGGAAAAATATGGTGGTTGTTCTTTTTTATAGCACGTTACATGTAAAATGTTGGTGTTTTGAGGGTGCCAAGCGCCAAATAAATTGATTTCAATACAAAACCCATTTCCATATGAGTTGGGAAATTGTGTTAGATGTAAATATAAACGGAATACAATGATTTGCAAATCATTTTCAACCCATATTCAGTTGAATATGCTACAAAAACAACATATTTGATGTTCAAACTGATACTTTTTTTTTTTTGCAAATAATCATTAACTTTAGAATTTGATGCCAGCAACACGTGACAAAGAAGTTGGGAAAGATGGGAATAAATACTGATAAAGTTGAGGAATGTTCACCAAACACTTATTTGGAACATCCCACAGGTGTGGAGGCTAATCGGGAACAAGTGGGTGCCATGATTGGGTATAAAAGCAGCTTCCATGAAATGCTAAGTAATTCACAAACAAGGATGGGGCGAGGGTCACCAATTTGTAAGCAAATTGTCGAACAGTTTTAGAACTCAACTCTCAACGAGCTATTGCAAGGAATTTAGGGATTTCACCATCTATGGTCCGTAAAATCATCAAAAGGTTCAGAGAATCTGGAGAAATCACTGCACGTAAGCGATGATACTACGGACCTTTGAACCCTCAGGCGGTACTGCATCAAAAACCGACATCAGTGTGTGAAGGATATCACCAGATGGGCTCAGGAACACTTCATAAAACCACTGTCAGTAACTATAGTTGGTTGCTACATCTGTAAGTGCAAGTGAAAACTCTGCTATGCAAAGCAAAATCCACTTATGAACAACACCAAGAAACGCCGCTGGCTTTGCTGGGCCCGAGCTCATCTAGGATGGACTGATGCAAAGTAGAAAAGTGTTCTGTGGGCTGAGGAGTCCACATTTCAAATTATATTTGGATACTGTGGACATGGTGTCCTCCGGGACAAAGAAGAAAATAACCATCCGGATTGTTATAGGCGCAAAGTTCAAAAGCCAGCATCTGTGATGGTATGGGGTGTATTAGTGACCAAGGCATGGGTAACTTACACATCTGTGAAGGCACCATTAATGCTGAATGGTCCATACAGATTTTGGAGCAACATATGTTGTCATCTAAGCAACGTTATCATGGACGCCCCTGCTTATTTCTGCAAGACAATGCCAAGCCACGTGTTACAACAGCGTGGTTTCGTAGTAAAAGAGTTTGGGTACTTTCCTGGCCCGCCTGCAGTCCAGACCTGTCTACCATCGAAAATGTGTGGTGCATTATGAAGCATAAAATACGACAGTGGAGATCCCGGACTGTTAAACGAGTAAAGCTCTACATTAAACAAGAATGAGAAAGAATTCCACTTTCAAAGCTTCAACAATTAGTTTCCTCAGTTCCCAAACGTTTATTGAGTGTTGTTAAAAGAAAAGGTGATGTAACACAGTGGTGAACAAGTCCTTTCCCAAATACATTGGCACATGTTGCAGCCATTAAATTCTAAAAATAAGTTTATGAGTTTGAATATCAAATATATTGTCTTTGTAGTGCATTCAACTGAATATGGGTTGAAAATGATTTGCAAATCATTGTATTTTGTTTATATTTACATCTAATACAATTTCCTAACTCATATGGAAACGGGGTTTGAACATTTCAATGGAAGATGTTGACTTGAAATAAGAGCTCCACCACAGAATCAATTAAGATTGCTATAAGGTATTACTGTACTGTGGATTGAAGTGTGATGAGTGCTATAGTGATAGCTGAGAGATATTTTATTGTTAAACAAACAAGGAATTCAATGATTGTAACCTCTACTGGAGTGCTGAAGTGATGGGAACACAACTATGCGAATGAAAGCCTGCAAACACACATGAGGTGATATCACAGTACACCATAATGTGTGTCTTCCAGTGCACAAGCACATGTTATTATGTCTAAGTAGGGAATAAAACTTGACTTGCATTCCTTCTCTGTGAATGCCCATCCATCCATTTTCTACCGCTTATTCCCTTTCGGGATCGCGGGGGGCGCTGGCGCCTATCTCAGCTACAATCGGGCGGAAGGCAGGGTACACCCTGGACAAGTCGCCACCTCATCGCAGGGCCAACACAGATAGACAAACAACATTCACACTCACATTCACACACTAGGGCCAATTTAGTGTTGCCAATCAACCTATCCCCAGGTGCATGTCTTTGGAAGTGGGAGGAAGCCGGAGTACCCGGAGGGAACCCACGCATTCACGGGGAGAACATGCAAACTCCACACAGAAAGATCCCGAGCCTAGATTTGAACCCAGAGCTGCAGGAACTTCGTATTGTGAGGCAGACGCACTAACCCCTCTGCCACCGTGAAGCCCCTCTCTGTGAATGGAACATACTTTTTTCATATAAATAATTGTTTCATCCCTTTAAAATGAGAAAAAATATTAAATATTATTAGATGAATACATTTAGGTTCTTAAAGACACATAGAATACAAAACTAGCTTCAACATACGGCCTTGCATACATTGTTTTATATTGCTTTACCAGGGCCAATATTTATGTAGTAGACGACTATGTGGAAGAATCATGGCTCAGGTTTCAGTCATAAAAATCATTGCATAGGAGAAAATGTAGTTTATTAGAGCTTGAATTGAGATATGTTGGAGACAAGAACATGCCCGCCTCTAGGGAAATATTGGAGAATGAATGCTGTGTTGAGGACATTACATTGTTCTGATTAAAAAACAAGCAATCATAAACCTTCTTCCTCCTCCTGGTGGTGACAGATGGTCTGCTCTCAGAAACAGCTGATGCAATGGGATTTTTAATGCACACTATAAACTATACAAACTATAGAGAATGACCTAAAAATGCAAAACAAAAACACTCCCTGACTGTCTGGGCAAGAATGTTTATGGTGGACATCAGAGAAGAGAGGCCAGAATGGTCCGGCTCGATAGCGGAGGCAACAGTAACTCATGAGACTGGAGATGCTGCACAGCATCTGTGAACATGCAAAACGCCCAAACTCAAAGCAGATGAGCTACTTCAGCACAAACACAGCCACTGCTATGAAGACACCCCTTCTGCTGCAAAACTAAAATAGTTTGCCCGAACAACATGAACTGAACTACGCTCAATAACCACTTCATTAGGTACGTGTGGTGCACACATCTGATGAGATCTGACACCTCAGAACATCATAATCAATCAGAGTCTCTAATTGACTTAATATGGCTGTGTTTTGGACTGTGGGAGGAAACCAATGCCAATCTACGGTACGTATATGCATCCATCCATCCATTTTCTAACGCTTGTTCCCTTTTGGGGTCGCGGGGGGCGCTGGCGCCTATCTCAGCTACAATCGGGCGGAAGGCGGGGTACACCCTGGACAAGTCGCCACCTCATCGCAGGGCCAACACAGATAGACAGACAACATTCACACTCACATTCACACACTAGGGCCAATTTAGTGTTGCCAATCAACCTATCCCCAGGTGCATGTCTTTGGAGGTGGGAGGAAGCCGGAGTACCCGGAGGGAACCCACACATTCACAGGGAGAACATGCAAACTCCACACAGAAAGATCCCGAGCCTGGATTTGAACCCAGGACTGCAGGACCTTCGTATTGTGAGGCAGACGCACTAACCCCTCTGCCACCGTGAAGCCCTACGTATATGCAATATATTTATATTCAATTTCTAATAACAGGGTTACGTTTCAAAGCACCAAGTGATAAATGAATTTCCGCAAAATGGGGAAGCCATTTATTTTATTGTATTTTTTTTTAATATTGTCACCACCTGCTGCCACCTAGTGGTTTGTATTCAGTTTCCTTTGTTGGTGCAGTTGACCTTGTGACCTCACTCCAGTTCTCTTTCCCCTGCAGTTCCCGTCTCTCTCGTGGGTGGAGCTGCGAGACGTGCACAGCTGTTTCTAATTTTGATTGAGGATATTTAACCTGCAATTTGGCAGCTGGATGGCACTTGGCGATTCAACCCTGTGGCTTCACTCCGAGATCTCTCCTGCATTTTGCTACGCTTGTTCCTGACTGCTCCTGGTGCCATCCAGCCTGTGTCTTAGTTTGTAGTTGCACGTCTTGCAAACTCCAGCCCAAGTTTTAGTTTAGATTGGATAACTTTTGTTGTTTTTGCCACGAAGCCCTTTTTGAGTTTACCTTCTTGCTTCGTCGTCCTTAGTTATCTCCTTTTTGGAGCACCCTTAGTTGTAAGTACATTCTACTGAGTAAAGACTGTTTTACTCACCTTTCGTGTGTCTGCATCCTTGGGTTCCTCGCCACACTTGTAATACCAAACCGTGACAGAATCGCCAAGTCAAGATGGAACCCGCAGACGAAGATCCAGTTCGACGGGCCCTCAGGGCTCATGGCCAGCAGATAAGTCAACATGATCAAAGTCTGGCCGAACTGACAGCACTGGTGCGGGAGATGCACACCCGCATGCTTGTCCCTCATCCGCTACAAAACCCGGAGGTAGTTCAACCGGCAGCAGCAAACCTCGGTTCCCCCGAAGTCTCGACACCGAGTTTTTGTGCCCGGGAACCCAGCATACCACACCCATCTAGGTATGAAGGGGACTTTGGTAAATGCAGACTCTTTTTGTACCAGTGCTCTTTAGTATTTGCACAGCAGCCTCACTCATATTCATCTGATCCCGCCCGAGTGGCATATATACTCAGCCTACTGGCCGGAAGAGCAGCACGCTGGGCTATGGAGGTATGTGAGAGCAAACCAGAACTTCGCTCTAGTCTAACCCTGTTCTCTGCTGAGCTGTGCAGTGTGTTTGACCATCCTGTGAGGGAACGAGAGGCAGGCAGCCGCCTCCTCGCGCTTCGACAGGGGACTTCCTCCGTAGCCGACCACTCTATCTCCTTCCGAATCCTGGCAGCAGAGAGCGGCTGGGAGGAGAGAGCATTGCGGGGAATTTTCCTGGCTAGTCTCAGCCCCCGCATCCAAGACGAGCTGGCGGCCCGTGACGAGACCCAGACCCTTGAAGAGCTCATCTCGCTTTCCATCCGCTTGGACAAAGGAGAGGGATCCTCCGTCCACCAGGTGGCAGTCACCGACCAGCCCTCTACTACCTCAGTCCAAACCTCAGGGGGGATCGCTTCCGCCTCCTGATTACAGTTCCCCGGAGGAGTTCCCCGGAGGAGGGGAACATGGGGCGCAATACCCATGCAGTTGGGTGGCAACCGCCTGTCATCAGAGGAGAGGAGTCGAAGGATAAAACTGAGGCTATGCTTGTATTGCGGAGCGGCGGACCACTTCCGCATTCACTGCCCTGCGCGCCCTATCAAAGACCGTCCTGCTTCCACCAGAGATCTTCCGCTGCCAAGATTACCATCTTCGCCGCCTGCCCCGGCAGCTACGTCTGCACCTCCTCAGCAGATGGGAAGACTTCAAGTAGAAGGTACTCTGTTTTGGGTGGGGGGATCATGCCCTATCAAGGCACTTATTGACTCAGGGGCAGATGAGAACATTATTGACTGTGATCTTGTTAAGTCATTAAAAATTCCTGCTGTGGGTATCGAACGTGTAAAGACGGTTAGCTCACTTGACGGGCGTCACCTGGCTAATATTACGCATCAAACACTCGACACATCTCTCCTTATTTCGGGAAACCACCGTGAGAAGGTTAGTTTTTTTATTATGCCGTCTCGCTCGGCTCCTGTAGTTCTTGGTCTTCCTTGGTTGCAACGTCACAGTCCGAGCATAGATTGGACTACACTCAAGATTATGAACTGGAGTATATTTTGTCATAGTCACTGTCTGCGTTCCGCTGCGTCTCCTATTAAGCCAGTAATTCCGTCCAGTCCGCAACCCCCTGATTTATCACTAATCCCTGAGGAGTATCATTCACTTGGGGAGGTGTTTTGTAAAGACCGGGCGACAGCCCTACCTCCCCACCGCCCATATGATTGTGTCATTGACCTCCTTCCAGGGTCTACGCTACCTTCGTCAAGGTTGTTCAATATTTCACGTCCCGAACAGCTTGCTATGGAGGAATATATCTCCTCTTCACTCGCCGCCGGACACATTCGTCCTTCTTCCGCTCCCGTAGCGGCGGGGTTCTTTTTTGTCAAAAAGAAGGATGGAGGGCTGCGACCATGTATTGACTATCGAGCGCTAAATAAGATTACTATTAAGAACAAATACCCTCTTCCATTGCTAGAATCTTCTTTCACACCTCTGCATGGGGCGGTAGTTTTTACCAAGCTGGACCTACGCAACGCGTATCACCTTGTGCGCATTCGTCAGGGCGACGAATGGAAGACTGCTTTTAACACCCCATTAGGCCACTTTGAATATTGCGTCATGCCGTTTGGGCTCACTAATGCTCCCGGTGTTTTTCAGTGTTTGATCAACGAAGTTCTCCGCGACATGATAGGTCGATTTGTAGTCGTTTATTTAGATGACATACTTATCTTTTCACGCTCCATCGAAACACACCGCCAACATGTTCATCTGGTTTTGCAGAGACTGTTAGAGAACCGATTGTATGTTAAGCCCCAAAAGTGCACGTTTCATTCTCCCACTGTGTCATTTTTGGGGCTGATTGTAGAAAAGGGGCAGGTTAAACCAGACCCAGCTAAGGTCCAAGCAGTGGTAGACTGGCCAATTCCGACTTCCAGAAAACTGTTGCAACAGTTCCTCGGGTTCGCTAACTTTTACAGACGTTTCATTAGGAATTTTAGTAAGATTGCGCAGCCGCTTAATAGACTAACTTCCTCCAAGGTTCCTTTTGAGTGGTCCTCTGAGGCGGATCAAGCCTTTCGGCACCTTAAATCCCTTTTCACCTCTGCTCCTGTATTAGTTCACTGTAATCTTGATCTCCAATTTTTTGTTGAGGTAGATGCTTCTGACACCGGTGTAGGGGCTGTTTTGTCCCAGTGTTCCACTGTCGATCAGAGGCTGCACCCCTGCGCTTTCTTCTCCAAACGCCTGTCACCAGCGGAAAGGAACTATGACATTGGGAACCGAGAGCTGCTGGCAGTCATCCTGGCTCTTCAAGAATGGAGGCACTGGCTGGAGGGGGCCAAACATCCTGTCATCATATACACTGATCATCGTAACCTAGCCTACCTTCGCTCTGCTCAACGCCTCAATCCCCGCCAGGCCCGTTGGTCACTATTCCTCACAAGGTTTGATCATTGCATCACTTTTCGCCCAGGGTCACACAACGTTAAACCTGATGCCTTGTCGAGGATGTTTTCTCCCTCTACAGAAGACACCCCCCCAGAGACCATCATTCCCCAGTCCCGGATCATTGGTGCAGTACAGTGGAAAATTGAGAAGCGGGTGTCGGAGGCTACCAGGGACTCTCCTAATCCGGCTGGTTGCCCCCCTGGTCGCCTTTTTGTACCAAAGACTCTCCGTCCAGAAGTCTTGTCTTGGGCTCACTCCTCCAAGATCGCCTGCCACCCTGGGGCCAAACGCACTGAGTTCCTACTGACTCAGCGATTTTGGTGGCCAACCGTTCAAAAGGACACTAGGAGATTTGTGGCCGCATGCCAGGTCTGCGCCAGGAGCAAACCATCCCATATGGCTCCGGCGGGGTTGCTGCAGCCCCTTCCCATCCCCTCTCGTCCATGGTCGCACATTGCTCTGGACTTTGTCACAGGTCTACCCATCTCCAGGGGGTTTTCTGTTATCATCACCATTGTTGATAGGTTTTCTAAGTTTACACATTTTATCCCCCTTCGTAGACTTCCCTCCTCCCTGGAAACGGCAAAATTGCTGGTCACCCACGTGGTTCGTCTTCACGGAATCCCAATGGATGTGGTATCTGACAGAGGACCTCAGTTTTCTTCGGCTACATGGAGAGCATTCTGCAACCTGTTGGGGGCGACCGTCAGTATGTGATCAGGATACCACCCGCAATCTAATGGACAATCCGAAAGAGCCAACCAGGACTTAGGAGCGGCCTTGAGATGTGTCTGTCACCAACATCCAGCATTGTGGTCCACCTATCTCCCTTGGGTGGAGTATGCCCGTAACACCCTCATTTGTTCATCTACTGGCCGGTCTCCTTTTCATGTTGTGCATGGTTTTCAACCTCCTATATTTCCCTCTCAGGAGGTTGAGTCCGCAGTTCCTTCCGTGAATGCCTTCCTGCGCCGGGCGCACCGTGTTTGGCGTGATACCCGTGCCGCCTTGTCTCAAACTGCCAGACGAAACCAGACCGTGGCTAATCGTCACCGAAGACCAGCCCCTGACTACAAACCCGGCCAAAAGGTTTGGCTCTCATCCAGAGACGTTACGCTGCCAGGGGAGTCAAGGAAACTGGCACCCAGATTCATAGGACCATATGAGGTGGAACGGATGATCACCCCTGTCACAGCTCGACTCAAGGTACCTAAGTCGTTCAAGTCATACCCTGTCTCCCGCCTGAAGCCCGTTGAGTCAAGCGACCTTAGTCCCCCTTCAGTGTCCCCCCCAGCTCCTCTGCAGGTGAAGGGTCATCCGGCCTACATTGTCAACACCATTCTGGACGCCAGGAGGCGAGGCAAGGGGGTGCAGTTTCTGATCGACTGGAAGGGTTACTCGCCAGAGGATCGCTCGTGGATATCTCGTTCTCTTATACTTGATAAATCCTTAATCACTGATTTTTATCGTAGATTTCCTGAGAAGCCAGGAGGTCCGCCAGGTGGCGTCCGTTGATTAAGGGGGGGGATACTGTCACCACCTGCTGCCACCTAGTGGTTTGTATTCAGTTTCCTTTGTTGGTGCAGTTGACCTTGTGACCTCACTCCAGTTCTCTTTCCCCTGCAGTTCCCGTCTCTCTCGTGAGTGGAGCTGCGAGACGTGCACAGCTGTTTCTAATTTTGATTGAGGATATTTAACCTGCAATTTGGCAGCTGGATGGCACTTGGCGATTCAACCCTGTGGCTTCACTCCGAGATCTCTCCTGCATTTTGCTACGCTTGTTCCTGACTGCTCCTGGTGCCATCCAGTCTGTGTCTTAGTTTGTAGTTGCACGTCTTGCAAACTCCAGCCCAAGTTTTAGTTTAGATTGGATAACTTTTGTTGTTTTTGCCACGAAGCCCTTTTTGAGTTTACCTTCTTGCTTCGTCGTCCTTAGTTATCTCCTTTTTGGAGCACCCTTAGTTGTAAGTACATTCTACTGAGTAAAGACTGTTTTACTCACCTTTCGTGTGTCTGCATCTTTGGGTTCCTCGCCACACTTGTAATACCAAACCGTGACAAATATATGCATTTAGAATACAATAATACATTAAAACTTTGGGAGTTTATAACAAGGCAGCACGGTGGAACAGGGGTTTGTGTATGTGCTGCACAATACAAAGGTCCTGAGTTCAATCCCGGGCTCTGGATCTTTCTGTGTGGAGTTTGCATGTTCTCCCCGTGACTGCGTGGGTTCCCTTCGGGTACTCCGGCTTCCTCCCACCTCCAACGACATGCACCTGGGATAGGTTGATTGGTATCACTAAATTTCTGTGTTGGCCTTGCGATGAGGTGGCGACTTGTCCAGGGTGTACCCTGCCTACCGCCCGAATGCAGCTGAGATAGGCTCCACTACCCCCCGTGACCTCAGAAGAGACAAACGGTAGAAAATTGATGGATGGATGGAGTTTATTACACTCTGGAGTTATTGCAAATGTTTGAAACTCACCCAGCTATACTACACAATAAGCTAAATGATTGTGCCAATAATAATATTGAAATCACCTTTTATAAATAGTGTTGATTGTGACTTGTGCCATGCGACAGAATGTCTACTTTTATGCAAACAGAAGACCAATATATGAGTGTGTGTGTGATTTCTTTTTTTTTTTAACTCAGCTATGATTCACAGTACTGGTGTAGCTGACATAAAATAACCAAAATAACCGTTTTACGGTGCTCAACATAGTATAAACCATCTGTAATTGTTGCCTTCTTTTTTAAACTTGCAGTTTCTATCCTCCTTCATTAACAGTCCAACACATGATCATTAAAAGCATTACCATATTCATTTGATATTTATTATTGAATAGTTATACATTGTTGGAGAAGTATTAGGACAACACCAGGTTGGTGCTATTGTGAGCACAATTTCTGCAGGTGAGATTTATAATAAAAAAATACTTTGTGCAAGTGTGCTTTATGTATCTAAATATTTCCTCGCTTACAGGTAGCTACACTCCACACACAGTTTTATAAACAAGGTCCCTGGTCTGCCAGAGAATAAAAAGAGTTAGCAATATAGGGATAAGCATTCCCAACTTAGTATAATGCTTAGGACATTGTTTTGCTGTTTTCTGTTATGACAAGGTTCTATTTCTCCATTCCTACTCTTATTAAAGAAGCTGTTTTACTGTAACAAAATAGATGAGATTTCCACAGCATTTTACTAAGCTAATGGCAGCTAAATAGAAATGTACTAGTATGAACATGTTTTATGACCAGCCTCATATTGGTTTTAACGTTAAGGCTCCCGTACATTTATAATGATGACAAAAAAGATACAAGACTGCATGACTTTTCTTCACATTGTAAAACTAGAAAAGTACTCAGAGAGCGCAGACCTCAAAGTAAAAAAATCCGGATGGTATGGGAGTAACAATTTTGTCGATACTGCGGTATTTCGGTTTCAAAGTCTTCACAGTAATGCCGTCATGCATGACAGTATCATACAAAAAAACTTAGTGTGTAGTTTTTGTCTGGCGCTTTGGTGCTTGCCATGTCAGAAATTTGACTACATCTCCCAGAATCCTCTAGGCAGCGTGGGACCGGTAAGGTGAGGGCGTGGAACACCGTAAGCAGGAAGTGAGGTGTGTTCAAGTGTGGTCTACTAAAGATCCCGAGAACTCGTTTTAATACCCATTGAGACCTGGCTTTCCAGGCTATAGCTCCCAGACTTTGGATCAATTTGCACCAGTCCCTTCTTGATCTTGACTGTGTTGAAACTTTTAAGAGACATTTGAAAACTTCTCTTTTTAGTAAAGCTTTTAGTTAATGCACCTTTTAACTATAATTTTTAATCTACTTTGTATCCTTTTTATGATGTTGCCCCTGTTGTTTTAAATTGAATTGTTGTTTGACTTTTCCTATGTTTTGTACAGCGCTTTGTGATTTTATCTGTGAAAAGCGCCTTATACATAGAATATACTTACTTACTTATTTCATAGTAGGTGAGAAAAAGTGTTGCTTTCAGACATTTCATCAAAAATATGTCTACAAATGTTTGAGTTATGTTGCTAACAAACACACAAACAAACCATGGCGAAAAACATAACCTGTCCGGCGAAGGTGAGAAAGTCTGCGTTCTGCAAAGCAAAGTGCACCACTTTCATCTCGAGAGCGTTTCTAAAGCGACACAGCGAGTCGGCCCCGTCGCAGCGCACGGACGATAAATCACCAAAAAACTGTACATTTTAGAAGCATCTTTTTGTTTTAGAAGCAACTTTTTGATGAATCCTCAATCAATCCATCCATTGTCCAAGGCTTGTCTCTGTTGATTTACGGGTTGCCAGTATGCTGCCAGTCTCCTCTATGTTTGACTATCTCTAGCATTCTCAATCAGAAGTGTAGGTAATGTAGTAGAAATTATCCGGCTCACCCACCAAATCGAATCAGTTGTCCCTTATCCCATTTTAAACATTTCCTAAAAAGATCATGAAAATCCACTCATACCTTTTTGTGTTATTTTGTTAACCAACTATTTCTACCAGACGGACAGACAAACAGCAACGATTACATAACCCCATGACGGGTTAATAACATCAATTAGTTTTGGCTTGCAACTGTAAAATGTAAGCAGTCTAATCTCATCCCGCACCCACTTATTGTGTGTTTATTGTAACTTCTTTTAACAGCATGACATTTTTCGTTGTGTCCAATTCCCCGCCCGCTTCCATATCACGATCTAAGTGGCAGCATATTTGCTTTGACAACATGCAAAGGGGTCCAGTGTGGCGCTGCAGGCTATAGACAATGAGAACATACATTACATAAGAGATTAAACTCATAGAATCCAAGGTATTTATCCAAGAACGGCAACCAATAACATTAAAGCTTCCTTTATGAGCACACATCCCCCATAAGAGTAGGGCCTCAGTGGATCGGTCGGTCATTTATTCCGTTCGTGTAAGCTTGTAAAAGAAGGCACCGCAGCATATGTCCCCACTACACACTGATGTTCTTAAACTTTGCTTTGCCGTGATATAATTTCTTAAGACAGTGACAGGAGAGATGAAACTTACGTGTGGCAAAACACTGGTGATTTTTGTGTCAACTGCACACCACCCGCTGCTCTTACTCAAACCACACTATAGTCTAATGGACTGCTGCAATTCCTGCTGAGCTTCATTATAACTTACAGCACAGTTGGGGGGGAGGCAGCATGGTTTTGGGTCCAGAGGAATGTTTCGAAGTGGACCCAGCCAGCCCCCCCTTTTTTTGTGTTTCATCCAGCCACGTGCCGCACATTCCCAACTGACGTACTCATCACCATGAAGACACTTTCCAACTCTGCCTCACATAAACACACTTACCCTGCCTCATTTTTAATGGAAGAATGCATGATCCGGGCCGGCCCTAAGCTTTTTTGTGGCCCTAAACAAAATGTTGTTTGTGGCTCCCTTTTTTGGTCTTTAATATTACTAGTGTGCCGCACGAGGGGTTATAGCAGTGTTTTTCAACCAGTGTGCCGTGAGATACAGTCTGGTGTGCGGCGGGAGATTATATAATTTCACCTAATTGGGTTAAAAATATATTTTCCAAACCAGTAATTATAATCCGCGAATGTGCCGTTGTTGAGTGTCGGTGCTGTCTAGAGCGCGACAGAGTAACCGTGTAATACTCTTCCATATCAGTAGGTGGCAGCAGGTAGCTAATTGCTTTGTAGATGTCGGGAACATGGGCTTCACGGTGGCAGAGGGGTTAGTGCGTCTGCCTCACAATACGAAGGTCCTGCAGTCCTGGGTTCAAATCCAGGCTCAGGATCTTTCTGTGTGGAGTTTGCATGTTCTCCCCGTGAATGCGTGGGTTTCCTCCGGGTACTCCGGCTTCCTCCCACCTCCAAAAACATGCACCTGTGGATAGGTTGATTGGCAACACTAAAATTGGCCCTAGTGTGTGAATGTGGGTGTGAATGTTGTGTGTCTATCTGTGTCGGCCATGCGATTAGGTGGCGACTTGTCCAGGGTGTACCCCGCCTTCCGCCCGATTGTAGCTGAGATAGGTGCCAGCGCCCCCCCGCAACCCCAAAAAAGGGAATAAGCGGTAGAAAATGGATGGATGGATGTCGGGAACATGGTTTGTCATGATCACAATATGCAGGAGGCACCATGTAGGTAAAAAGGTATCTAACACTTAAACTAAAAATAAACAAAAGACAAGTGCCACTAAGTGCCGCTAAGAAAAGGCATTGAAGCTTAGGGATGACTATGTAAAACAAAACTAAAACTGAACTGTAAACAAAAACAGAATGCTGGATGACAGCAAATACTTAACAGCGTTTGGAGCAGACGGCGTCCACAAAGTACATCCGTACATGACTTGACAATCAACCGTGTCCCCACAAAGAAAGATAGAGTCCGCACAACTTAAATAATCTTGATTGCGAAAAAAAAAAGCAGGTGCGGGAAATAGCGTTCAAGGAAGACATGAAACTGCTACAGGAAAATATCAACAAAAGGGGAATAGCCACCAAAATAGGAGCGCAAGACAAGAACCAAAACACTACGCAAGGAAAAACACCAAAAAACTCCAAATAAGTCACGGCGTGATGTGACAGGTTGTGACAGTACACCTACTTTGACACAAGAGCTATAGTGATGCCTGGTTGGTTATGGTTTGAATTAATGTCCAACGATTGTGAGAAATCGGCTACTGAGCTTAATTTTTTTGTATTTTCTGTTGGTGGTGTGCCTCAGAATGTTTTCAATGAAAAAAATGTGCCTTGGCTCAGAAAAAGTTGAAAATCACTGTGTTATAGAGCTGACTGCAGCCCAGAGAGCATTGTATCACAGTCTTTCAATCGCATCCCTCTTCAGGTTTGTGGCTTGTAAATATGAATAGGCTTTTTTATTGTTAAAAAATGTATTTACAAAGTCATAAACCGTTTTTTGTGCTCGAGCTATGAAAATATCCATCCATTTGCTACCGCTTATTCCCTACGGGGTTGCGGGGGGCGCTGGTGCCTATCTCAGCTACAATCGGGCGGAAGGCGGTGTACACTCTGGACAAGTCCCCACCTCATCACAGGGCCAACACAGATAGACAGACAACATTCACACTCACATTCACACACTAGGGCCAATTAGGGGCGGCATGGCGTAGAGCGGCCGTGCCAGAAACCTGAGGGTTGCAGGTTCGCTTCCCACCTATTAACATCCAAATCGCTGCCGTTGTGTCCTTGGGCAGGACGTTTTACCCTTGCCCCCGGTGCCACTCACACTGGTGAATGAATGATGAATGAATGATTGGTGGTGGTCGGAGGGACCGTAGGCGCAAACTGGCAGCCACGCTTCCGTCAGTCTACCCCAGGGCAGCTGTGGCTACTGAAGTAGCTTACCACCACCAGGTGTGAATGAATGATGGGTTCCCACTTCTCTGTGAGCGCTTTGAGTATCTAACAATAGTAAAGCGCGATATAAATCCAATCCATTATTATTATTATTAATTTGGTGTTGTCAATCAACCTATCCCCAGGTGCATGTCTTTGGAAGTGGAAGGAACCCACGCAGTCACGGGGAGGACATGCAAACTCCACACAGAAAGATCCAGAGCCCGGGGTTGAACCCAGGACTACTCAGGACCTTCGTATAGTGAGGTAGACGCACTAACCCCTATGAAAATATTGAATTTATAATTAGTAATTACTACTTTTGGTGATCGGAAGTAGATTTGGGTTTGAGAGTGTGTGCATAAGAGACATAACCAAGACAAATGCAGTTCAAGTATGTTTATAATTAGATATCGAGAAATGTTGTATTATTATTTTACAAGTTTTGTAAAGATTTGTATTAACTATAAAGAATCATGTAACTACAATTTAGTTCAATCCAATATGTCCAATGGTCATGTGTTTATATTCCAGTTAATGTCCAAAGTTTATTTGAAAAGTTAAGAAAATAGGTTGATATGTCTGAGGGGAAAAGAAAAGTCTTTGATATTTCTTACGAGAGTGAAGCCAAACTGCTATGACACTTTTGCAATAATTGAAAAAGTAAACAAAACACAATAAATTGGTCAAAAACTATGGAAAAAAAAAATAGACAATATATTTTTGGGGAAAATGTTTATATGAACTTAAATAATAGGGTTGGTTGTACGGTATATCTGTCACGATAACAATGTTTAAAGCAATGCAAAATTAGTAGGGGTGTAACGGTATTGTAGATGCCGCGGTATTGCTATTTTAAAGTATCCACGATAATGCCGTGACGCGTGATAGTATCAAACAAAAACTTGGCGTGTAGTTTTTTTTCGGGCCCTTTAAGCGTTGGCCGGGTCTGAAAATCTGCCAGAATTTTCTGTGCAGCGCGGGCTGGGGGTGTGGACCGCCATTAGAAAAAAACTATACTGTACTGCTAAACCTTTAAACCAATACTTAAAAAGATATTTGAAGCCAGCAAACATAAACATCAGTTTGTGAGGTATTTACATTATTAAAAGTTATATTGTTCGGTAACTTTTCCGAGAAACATAATGAACTTAGACTTTGTCTCAGTGTTTTTACAAACCCATTAAACTTTAAGCACTTCCTGTTTAGACTTAGACTTAGACAAACTTTAATGATCCACAAGGGAAATTTGTCATTCTCAAGTTGGCAGTTCATCAAAGACGTGTTTGGAAAAGCAACTGAGTGAGTGTTTCCTCAAACGGCCGCATTGGTGAAATCAGCAACAGCCACAGCACATTATTATAATATTACACTTATGATACAAACATACCAAAAGCCAAAATCAAGGTAACGTAATTACAAACATAACCAACGTGAACGTGGTAGATTTAAGTATAAAATGTAATAAAACAAACAACAAATGTAGAAACACACATTTTTACAATGGAGTTTAGGGTGCGCATTGTGCCATCAACCAACTGCGAGCGCTGCTACAAAGATGATGGTCATGTTGACTTAACTCTTTGCATTTTACTGTTTCATTATTTTAGCATCAGCATAGCATCATCTGCTGCCAACTAGCTAATTGCATACAACTGCGATGATTGGAGTAGCGGCAGTCAATCCAGAGGACGCTTAAAGTCAGCTGACACATCACTTTTAAATATTGTCATGGGTGACGTGGGTTACACTTGAATTGCTATTGTGGCATCCAGTGGACACATTTACAACAGCAGTTTCTTTCATTTAATAATTGCAGCTCATCTTGCGGGCCGGATTAAACCTATTTGTTTGGTGTACGTTTGACACTACTGTCTTAAAACAATCCTGTCACTTCATTTGACATACTAGGGCATTTTTAAGTAATTTTGAACATATACCACAATATTATCATACTTTGGCCTTAACACCGTAACAATATTGTACTGTGAGATTTAGATTTTGATACCCTAATTTTTAGGGATGTTTTATCTCCTTTGGCTTTTAATGGATGCGGTCGCGGTGTTGCTAAACTATTCTGAAACTAACTAACTAACTGAGGACATGTTAACTCACTGCTAGGGATATTATGGTTGTACAAATACAACAGTATTTCTGATTCAAAGTATTCTTAATGATTCTGTCACATGTGAGGGTATCAAAAAAAACTTGGTGATCGTAGTTTTTTTCTGGCGTTACATTTCCCAGAATCCTCTGCGCAGCGAGGCAACGGAGAGGTGGGGCCGCTGACCACCATAAACAGGAATTTAAGTGTGTTCGTATTTGTCGTGGATAAAAGGAATTGTTTTTTGGACATTAAATCCGTCTATATGTAACAGGGTCAATTATGTCTTGTAAATAATGTATTTTCTATTGTTTTATTATTGGTATAATTACACAAAATAAGTAAGTTACATGTAAATACCTGAATATTGTTTGATGTTTTGCCAATGTGGAACCATTGGGCTTCACGGTGGCAGAGGGGTTAGTGCGTCTGCCTCACAATACGAAGTTCCTGCAGTCCTGGGTTCAAATCCAGGCTCGGGATCTTTCTGTGTGGAGTTTGCATGTTCTCCCCGTGAATGCGTGGGTTCCCTCCGGGTACTCCGGCTTCCTCCCACTTCCAAAGACATGCACCTGGGGATAGGTAGATTGGCAACACTAAATTGGCCCTAGTGTGTGAATGTGAGCGTAAATGTTGTCTGTCTATCTGTGTTGGCCCTGCGATGAGGTGGCGACTTGTCCAGGGTGTACCCTGCCTTCCGCCCGATTGTAGCTGAGATAGGCGCCAGCGCCCCCCGCGACCCCAAAAGGGAATAAGCGGTAGAAAATGGATGGATGGAACCATTGTCTCGTTGTCCCTCCTACTGCATTAATAACTGTGACACCTGTCTTTTTATATGCGTTGGACACGCCTTCCAACTTCTCTTTTTGTCTACGATAACGGGAGAAGTAGGTGTCCATACAACGACAGAAAATGTTTTGTCTTAAGAACTTTAATTCATTTCCTGTTCATTATTATATTTGTGTAGAGGCTCGACGATGGCAGAAAATTTTTGATGACAATTGTATTCTGTATTATCAGGTATGTTTTTATTTTACTTTGTATGTAACTACGCCCGCCCTTTTTGTCTACGATAACGGGAGAGCGGTTCGACGATGGCAGAAAGTTTTAGATGACAATTGTATTGTATATTATCAGTAAAGTGCAGCTGAGAAACCCATGGTGTCGGTCGTGTTCCATAAACAACACACAACGCAGAGGAAAAGACCACCGGTTACATATAACTGGTTGAGTTCTGTTGCTAACAAACAGACAAACAAGCCCAAGCCAAAACACAACCTTCTTAGCGAAGCGTGCCACTTTCGTTTCGAGCAATTCCATGGCGACACAGAGCCAGTTGGTCTCGTCTCACTGCACTGCGGGAAATCAACAAAAAAATGTTTAACGTAGGGAAATGCGAGTAAACTAAAAAGCTACTTGATATATCCTCAATCCATCCCTCCATTTTCTACCGCATGTCCCTTACGGGGTCGTGTGGGGTGCTGGAGCCTATTCCAGCTTCACTTGAGTGGAAGGCAGGGCTGGACAAGTTGCCACCTCAAGCTGTCGCACAGAAAAGATATTCGAAGCTAGCGAAGTCATGCATCAGTTTGTGAGGTATTTACATTATTAGTAATTATATTGTTAGTTGACCTTTCTGAGAAACAACATTTTCCAGACTGACAAAAAATTTGAATGTAAAATAATGTAAAGTTTAAAAGAAACTAAGCTATACATTATTGTTGTACACTTGTTGCACTGGATATTTACATACCATACCAACTTTATTTATAAAGCCCTTTAAAAACAACCACAGTTGAAGAACAAAGGTCTGTACACCACAAATAAATACAGGCAAATGAGAGACTAAAAAATACAATTTGAAAATACACATATAATAAGTAAAAAAAAATTATCTTAATGAACAATTCCTTAAAATAAAAAGCAGTTAAAAGGTTAAAAACAGTTTAAACAGCTCAAAGTCCCATGCTGGGTTAAAAGCCAGTAAATAAAAATGGGTTTTAAAAAGGGTCTTAAAAGTAGCCAAAGAAGGGGCCTGTCTCACATGGAGAGGGAGATCGTTCCAGTTTGGGACCAGCAACAGAGAAGGCTCTGTCCCCTCTGAGCTTGCGATTTGATTTGGGTACCTCCAGGAGCAGCTGATCAGCTGACCTGAGGGACCGGGTGGGGGCATAGAGGTGGAGCAGCTCAGAGAAGTAAGGTGGGGCAAGACCATGTAAGGATTTAAAAACGAGTAAGATCATTTTAAAATGGACTCTAAAAGACACAACCAGCCAGTGGAAGGAGGCTAAAGTTGGGCAGCCGCATTTTGGACCAGCTGCAGACGTGAGAGGGAGGATTGACTAATTCCAAAATACAAAGAGTTACAGAAAGCCAGTCGAGATGTGATAAGGCATGAATTACTGTCTCAAACTGTTGCCTAGAAAGAAGGTGTTTACCCTTGGCCAGCTGACGTAAATGAAAAAAGCTGTGCTAATCTGACGGTCCAATATCAAATCACTATCGATACGAAAGCCCAGGTTGGTGACCATGGGCTTAACGTGCAAAACCAAGGGGCCAAAGTCAACAGGGGGAGCTCACAGGTACCACTAGGTCCAAACACTATTACTTCTGTCTTCTTTGCATTGTAATTGAAGAAATTTAGGGCCATCCAGACCTTGATATCATCAAGACAAGCAAGTAGTGGCTGCATTGAAGAGGCATGATATCTCTTTAACGGAAAATAATGCATTGGCACTTTAAAGACATCAACTCTAAGTTATTCTTTTATATATTTGCTTGAAACAGTAGATGTACCTAGACTATTATTTGGGCTTAGAAATACTTGTTTGTAGTGAAAAAAAATATATATGATTAAAGTTAAAGTACCAAGGAGGAAGACAGCGACGGATATCTTTCTTTCATATGGTAAGTCATTATGACAATCAGATATTGATGTATTTATTTGTGCTAAACAAAAGTAAAATGCTTGGAACATCTTGTTGCATGATCAGGTAATTATAAAGTGTAGAACATACGCATTGCGTGCACAACGACTTTCAAGTACATTTAGTCAGAAATTGCTTTATTATTTCCAGCCTTTCGCAGACCACAGTGTTTTTCAACATTTTTGGAGCCAAGGCACATTTTTTGCTTTGAAAAAATGCGGAGGTACAGCACCAGCAGAAATCCTTAAAAAACAAAATTTAGTCGACAGTAAAGACAAATATTGGTGAACAATGCAGTGGCAGGGAGCAGCAAGAGATTGTTCACTATGGCAGAAACATGCTGAGGCTTTCGTCCAGCAGTGGACTGACAACGGCTGAAGATGATGATGATGACCAATGATTTTCCACACACACTATGTGTGGTGACATTTGTCCTCTGCATTTGACCCACTCCCTTGTTCACCCCCTGGGAGGTGAGGGGAGCAGTGAGCCATGCCCTGGAATTATTTTGGTGATGTAACGCCCAATTCCAACCCTTGATGCTGATTGCCAAGCAGGGAGGCAATGGGTCCCATTTTTTTCTAGTCCTTTGTATGACTTGGTCGGGGTTTGAACTCAAGACCTACCGATCTCAGGGCTGACACTTTAACCACTAGGCCACTATTACACCATCAAGTATGTGTTCCATTAAAGTAATCGTGTTCATCCTAAACTTTCCTGACACTTCCATTTTACACACTATGGCATTTTTACTAAGCTTTTTTTGGGGGGGGGGGACAAATACCGCTCTTAGTACCGTGATAATATCGTACCGAGAGATTTTGATATGGTTACATCCTGAATTACCGCTGTATAAAAAGTTAAACAGGAACAAAATATAAATGTATAAGTAGAACAAGCCTACACCTGCAGAGCACGTCAACCACGTAGATGATCAGCTACTGACTGAAGTGACTGGTCAGTAGCTGACCCCCACCCCAACCCTCATGGGGTGTTTATGCCACGGCCGGCCCAGTACCTCCTATTCGGTTCCTTCTGTGCCTGTGCTCTGAGGGAATACTTCATTTTTCACCCACTCAGACGAGAGTGTGTCTCACTTGTTGCTTTAACTGGCGGCGGACAGCACAGGAAGGAGGATTTAAGTCTTCACCTACTAAATCATTGGCATATGCTCGAAGGAGGAATGAATGAAAAATAAAGCAGAGTTGAAGAGAGAGAAGAACTTCAGACGTGTGTGCGTGTGTGTGTGTGTGTGCCTGACACTGACCTCTGACTCGAGCATAGCAGCAGCCACACTTAGTCAGGACTTTCCGGAACAAGTGCTGGCAGCCACAGCAGCCTCGATGGTGGCGGTGGTGATGGTGGCCCCCTTTCATGATGTTGGACCATTAGCAGAGCTGGGCATGGCCCGCTGCTCCCTCTCTCCCGCTCCACTACTCGCTCAAGCACACAAGCTCCCCCACTCCTCCACTCAAAGTTCGTATACCACCAAAAAGATGAATAGAAAAATGGAGGTCAGTCTAGCCTCCCACCCAGGTGAGCGCAGACACTCTACATCCACAGGGGTCCACAAAAGAAAAGCCACAAAGAAATCCACAGCCGATAAACAGCTAGGCAAACATCCCACTGAGCATTTTGTTCTGTCCTCTTTTTCGCTCTTTTTGCTGAGCTCTTGCCTCTATAAGCTGCCTGGTCAAATGATTAACGGCTTCAGCTACGGAGGGATAGAGAGAAGAGTGTGAGAGAGAGAGAGGGGGTAAGAGAGAGTAAGAGGAGGGAAGGTGGAGTCTGCAAGCTCTCTTCACTATTACAGGATAAGGTTCCCACTCCCCTAATTCTCCCGCTTCCTGAAACCCCCCCCTAACCAACAGCACTACCTCCTCTTTCCTTTTCAGCTGTTTTCCTTGGCTCGCCTCACTCATCTGCTGCCTCCGTCTGTTTTCATATACGGAATTCTACAAGGCTTACACGGGCGTTCTTAAGTTTCCAAATGCAAGAGCAGATGAAAAGCCAGCCTCACCTCTGCATGCTCCAAGTTGACGCCGCAGGAGCGTGTCTTGACACACAAGTGTTAACAAAGGAGAAGCCGTGTTAGGCTAGAGGTGTAAGACTTTTTATTTTTCCCAGAGGGTGACATGCAAGAATGATTTTGATGGTTTAAGAATTTGTCTTTGCTGGCAACGTTTGTCTGCGTCCTGCACACTGAACTTTTCTGTTTTTTCTTTGTGTTTCCATGCAGTGAGCGGGGGGTCTCAAGTTTCACAATGTTGGCATTCTTGAATGTGTCCGTGTGCGTGCGTACGTGCGTGCGTGCGCGTGAGCCTGTCATTTGACGTGACAATTCATTGTCAAGCTCAGTAAATCTCTTAAGTATGAGGACAGACAAACCTATCGTTGATGTAGTCTTCGCACAGAGAAGAGTGCAGCAGTATGCAAACCACTTTAGATTTGCTATTTGTTTATTTATATTGTACTACTCATACACAACACAATTCAGTTTCACAATTCAATTAGATGCTACCTCAGTAGAAGCATTTAAGTCTCATCTTAAAACTCATTTGTATACTCTAGCCTTTAAATAGACCCCCTTTTTAGACCAGTTGATCTGCCGTTTCTTTTCTTTTTCTCCTCTGCCCCCTTCTCCCTTATGGAGGGGAGGCGGGGGACACACAGGTCCGGTGGCCATGGATGAAGTACTGGCTGTCCAGAGTCGGGACCCAGGATGGACCGCTTGCCTGTGCATCGGTGGGGCTGATACGTCTCCGCTTGGGATGGTTTCCGGCTGGCGCCACTATGGACGGGACTCTCGCTACTATATTGGATCCACTATGGACTGGACGCTCACTGTATGTTGGATCCACTATGGACTGGACTCTCACAATATCATGTCGGACCCGCTCAACATCCCTTGCTTTCGGTCTCCCCCTGTCACCGACGTGCCACTGGGGAGAGTTTTTCCTTGCCCTTATGTGGGCTCTGTACCGCGGATGTCGTTGTGGCTTGTGCAGCCCTTTGAGACACATGTGATTTAGGGCTGTATAAATAAACATTGATTGATTGATTTATTGAATTCAAAGGGTTTTACAGTTGCACACAATTACAAAAAGGCCATAAAATCAAATAAAATATAAGAATAATTCAATAAAAAAGTTCAAAGAACTTCGGCTTATTAGTGATTCCCAGAGCCCAAAAAAAAGTCTGCGGGCTATAAAGCGTTTTCTATTCGGGCTCCAGTACTCTGGAAAGCCCTCCCGGTAACAGTTAGAGATGCTACCTCAGTAGAAGCATTTAAGTCCCATCTTAAAACTCATTTGTATACTCTAGCCTTTAAATAAACCCCCCTTTTAGACCAGTTGATCTGCCGTTTCTTTTCTGCTCTACCCCCTTCTCCTTTGTGGAAAAGAGGGCACAGATTTGGTGGCCACAGATGTCGCGCTTGCTGTTCAAAGTCAGGACACAGGGTGGACCACTCATCTGTGCCTCTAGTTGGAGACGTCTCTGTGCTGCTGACCTGTTTCCATTCAAGATTATCTCCTGCTGGGCCCCACTATGGACTGGACTCTCACACTATCATGTTAGATCCACTATAGACTGAACTCTCACAATATTATGCTAGATCCACTCGATGTCCTTTTCACCGGTCGCCCAGGGGGAGAAACCCCACATCTGTGGTCTCCTCCAAGGTTTCTCATTGTCATCCCATTGGGTTGAGTTTTTTCTTGCCCTGACTTGGGATCTGAGCCGAGGATGTCGTTGTGGCTTGTGCAACCCTTTGAGACACTTGTGATTTAAGGCTATATAAATAAACATTGAATGAATGAAAAAGTGTAGATAAAATACTTTCAGTTGTTATATGCACAGTTAAAAAAAGTCTTTTCAGCCAACTTTGCCATCATTGAGGCCTGTCTCACTACTTTTGAAAGACTATTCCAGATTTTAGAAGCTAAAAACAGAAATACAGCCTCACCATGTTTAGTCCAGACTCTGGGCACCAGCAGGAGACCCGATGTCCTGCATAGTTGTGGTAGGACACATTGGAGCTGCGTATTTGCTAACCTGGTAGCAGCATGTACAAGTTTAACAAAATAGTTCCCAGAATTTACCCCTGAGGAACTTCAAAGGTCATAGCCTTTGGTCAACAAAGTATGTCCTGTAATCAAAATAGGATTTGAACCAGTTAAGAGCAGTATGAGATATTCCCAACTATCCATACATTTTCCTACCGCTTGTCCCACTAGGGGTTGCAGGGGGTGCTGGAGTCTATCTCAGCTGCATTTGGGTGAAATGCGGTAGTACACCTTGGACAATTAGCAAACCTCATCGCAGGGCCAACACACATAGAAAGACAACATTCACACTCGAATTCACACACTAGGGCCAATTTAGTATTGCCAATCAATCTATCCTCAGGTGCATGTCTTTGGAGGTGGGAGGAAGCCGGAGTACCCGGAGGGAACCCACGCAGTCACGGGGAGAACTTGCAAACTCCACAAAAAAAGACCCCGGGATAAAACCCAGGACCTTCGTATTGTGAGGCACATGCACTAACCTGTGCTACCCGTGCCTATTCCCAACCAGTAGATTAGTATTCTATGATGACAGTTGAGTGACAAGAAAAATGAAGGTAATAGCTAGAGTCGGGACAAAATCCAAATCACCAGTTCTTAATGTTGAGTTACTCTGTGATTCTAAGAATACCTCTGTAACTTTCTGCTAAATATATTTGCTCATATTTCAGTTTGCATATAATTGTTAACAAGCTGTAAGGAACATTTTAAAAACAAACAAGTGTGGTTTTTCAGTAGGCGTGTCCTGATCCAATACTGGTTTTGGATATCGGTCAAAAAACAATATCGGATCATATTGGCTTGCATCTAAAATCTCTAATATAAAATCCAATACTATCAGTCCTGCAGTGTGTTTACTTGTGCAAAGCTGGACAGCCAGTTCACATCTCCCGGGCACACCGTGACAACCACTTCCCCGAAGACAGCTGGCACTCCATTTGGCGACAGAAAGTTCTGTGAGTATGGCTTCCTGCGCGTTGTGCACCTTACTCATGGATAGGTTGGCTCTGCTAGAGAGCCGTATCCGCCAGTTAGAGCAGTGTAATTCGTAACTTTAGATGTTGCGGACACATCTGCTAGCGTTAGTTGTAGCGAGCTAACTAGCCCAGCCTGTAGCAGCCCGAAGCGGCCTACAAGCTACGGTGAACCGGTTGAGACGCATAACAGATTTAGCCCTTTAGCTAGTCCTACACCCCAGTCCCCCGAGCACCACACTTTAGTCATAGGGGACTCCATCACCCGAAACATAAAGCTTAGCAAACCAGCCCCAATTAAGTGTATTCCCGGGGCCAGAGCATCTGACATTAAAGCTAATCTTAGGATCTCGCTAGAAAGATGTCCAGGCATCGAGTAATTGTCTCTGGCCCCCTGCCTGCGAGAGGCAATGATGAGAGATATAGCAGATTAGTCTTGCTTAATAAGTGGCTGGCTAGCTTCTGTAGACAACAGGGACTAACATATATTGATAATTGGCCCTCCTTCTGGGGCAAACCTGGCATGCTGATGAGAGACGGCCTTCACCCTAACCGAGAAGGCGCTATCATCTTGTCTCGGAACATAGATTTCTCTTTGAGTCACACTTGACTAACTGCACTAAAGCAAGCCTGGTCACAGGCAATTACAGAGCCTGCTAGTCTGGGTGAGGAGTCAGTTAAATTAGAACTACCCAGTGCCAGGCTGGATAATCCCTGCACACTTAGCAATTCTCTTAGAATAATACACAACTCACATAATGTTTTTTCTGCTATGACTGTGTCAGAGTTGGACATGCTTTCTACTGAGGTGGCAAATTATGATGCGTTCAGTTTATCACAGCACCAAGCAAACAATCTGAAAATACCCGTCAAATCAACTCCCAGATATGGTCGTAATTATTTTAAGTGCACTACGCATAATAAACGCAACATTATTAATATTGCTACTACGGATAATTTGATCAAAAATTCCTTAAAACATTCTACTACCTATAATATTGGCTTTTTAAACATAAGATCACTGTCTCAAAAAGCATTATTAGTTCATGAGGTCATTAGAGACAACAATCTGAAAGTCATCGGTCTCAGCGAAACCTGCCTTAAACCAGACGACTTTTTTGCGCTAAATGAGGCTTCTACTCCTAAACTATACGATTGCGCATATTGCCCGTCCCCTTAAAAGGGGTGGGGGGTTGCACTAATATACAACGAAAATTTTAACCTTAGTCCTAACCTAAATAATAAATATAAATCGATTGAGGTGCTCACTATGAGGTCTGTCACACCGCTGCCTCTATACCTGGCTGTTATTTACCGCCCCCAAGGGCCCTATTCGGACTTTATCAGTGAATTCTCCGAGTTCGTTGCTGATCTAGTGATGCACGCCGATGATATAATCATAATAGGGGACTTTAATATCCATATGAATACCCCATCGGACCCACCGTGCGTGGCACTCCAGACTATAATTGATAGCTGTGGTCTTACACAAATAATAAATGAACCCACGCATCGCTACGGTAATACGGTAGACCCTAGTGCTTGTCAGGGGTATCACCGTTTCCAAAGTTATGATACTCCCGTATACTAAAGTAATGTCCGATCATTACCTTATAAAATTCGAAGTTCACCCATGTTCGGCAAGCTAATAATAATAATAGTAACTGCTATAGCAGCCGCAACATTAATGCTTCCACAACGACGACTCTTGCTGGCCTACTGCCCTCGGTAATGGCACCATTCCCAAAGTATGTGGGCGCTATTGATAACCTCACTAACAATTTTAACTACGCCCTGTGCGAAACCATTGATAGTATAGCACCGCTGAAGTTAAAAAAGGCTTCAAAAAGGCGTATCCCATGGTTTACAGAAGAAACTAAAGCTCAGAAATTATTATAAAAAATGCTGTAACGCAAATGGCGCACGACTAAACTTAAGGTTTACCATCTAGCATGGAGTGATAATAACTTATTATCACTTTATAATGTGTTTATAATAACTTATAAACACATGCTTACCTTAGCTAAAGCTAAATATTACTCAAATCTCATCCGCCTTAATAAAAACGATCCTAATTTTTTGTTTAGTACAGTAGCATCGCTAACCCAACAAGGGACTCCTTCCAGTAGCTCCACGGAATCAGCAGATGACTTTATGAATTTCTTTAATCAGAAAATTGAAGTCATTAGAAAGGAGATTAAAGACAATGCGTCCCAGCTACAACTGGGTTCTATTAACACAGATACGATTGTATATACGGCGGATACTGCCCTCCAAAATAGTTTCTCTCGTTTTGATGAAATAACATTAGAAGAATTGTTACAACGTTACACGTTGTAACAATTGCTGGAAACGTTGTAACAAAACGTGTACAATGTCAAAAACTCAATTGTCCCACACGCCATTAGACTGTACAACTCCTCTCTGGGGCGGGGGGCGGGGGGTACAAGGATGAAAGGGGATGCAAAACAATAACAGTGCAGTGCGTTTTCATGACATGGTCACTACTGCCTACTTTCTCTTGTTATAGTCTTATTTTACTGTTGTATTTTTTTCCCATTTTTGCTTTTTATTTTTTATTCTTATTGTAATATTTCTGTATTTTGTTTCCAATTAAACCCCCATTATTTACTTTTTACTTTTTTTAAATTGATCTCAACTCTGTGTACTGCAGCTGGAATTTTTCATTTCCTGAAGGAACTCTCCTGAAGGAATCAATAAAGTACTATCTATCTATCTATGTAAATGGAATAAAATAAACAACATGCTTACTTGACCCACTTCCTGGGAAATTTATCTAGGAGCTCTTTGTATTATTAGGTCCATCAGTGCTAAATATTATAAACTTATCACTTTCCTCGGGCACTGTTCCCCTAGCATTCAAAAAAGCGGTTATTCATCCTCTCCTAATCTCGATCCTGACCTCATGGTAAACTACCGACCGGTGTCTCACCTTCCCTTTTTTCGAAAATCCTCGAAAAAATTGTTGCAAAGCAGCTAAATGAACACTTAGCATCTAACAATCTGTGTGAAACCTTACAATCCGGTTTCAGGGCAAATCATTCTACGGAGACAGCCCTTGCAAAAATGACTAATGATCTGTTGCTAACGATGGATTCTGATGCGTCATCTATGTTGCTGATCCTCGATCTTAGCACTGCTTTCGATACCGTCGATCATAATGTTTTATTAGAGCGTATCAAAACACAAATTGGTATGTCAGACTTAGCCCTGTCTTGGTTTAACTCCTATCTTACTGACAGGATGTAATGCGTCTCCCATAACAATATGACCTCGGACTATGTTAAGGTAACGTGTGGAGGTCCCCAGGGTTCGGTCCATGGCCCTGTACTCTTCAGCATCTACATGCTGCCGCTAGGTGACATCATACGCAAATACGGTGTTGGCTTTCGCTGATGACACCCAACTCTACATGCCCCTAAAACTGACCAACACGCCGGATTGTAGTCAGCTGGAGGCGTGTCTTAATGAAATTAAACAATGGATGTTGGCTAACATTTTGCAAATCAACGCCAAAAAAACAGAAATGCTGATTATCGGTCCTGCTAGACACCGACCTCTATTTAATAATACAACTTTAACATTCGACAACCAAACAATTAAACAAGGCGACTCGGTATAGAATCTGGGTATCATCTTGCCCACATATGCGGTCCTCTCCAAGGTTTCTCATAGTTATCATTGTCGACGTGCCACTAGGGTGAGTTTTTCCTCGCCCTTATGTGGGCTCTACCGAGGATGTCGTTGTGGTTTGTGCAGCCCTTTGAGACACTTGTGATTTAGGGCTATATAAATAAACATTGATTGATTGATTGATTGATTGATTGATCTAAAAGTATTACAATAAGCACACGAGCTTGGTCTTTTCTTGTAATTTAGTGAAGTCATTTAAGTAAAGGAAACATGGTAGGCTATAGACTACTCGGAGTTATCAGCTACACAAGAGCTAACCACACAATAAACACAAAATAAGTGGCCTATTATTATTGCAGTTTAAAACATACAGTATTTGTGAATACAAACAAGTACCGGTATACAAACTTAATGAATGATTGTGACCACAAGATTTCTCCAAAAACAAGTTACCACTCCACTTCCATTTAATTAAAGACAGCATAGGTCCAAACCAGTTTATCATTATGTTAGTATTTTTGCCAATGTTCTCTGAGTAATTCATCTTAAACAAGTAGTGTCTAACATTCCACACTATAAAATTACAAAAGTATGTGCTATGATTTTTGCTGGGTTCGTATTGGATTAATATCGGTATGGGCCAATACGCAAGTGAAGTGAACTAAGTTTATACTGCGCTTTTTCTCAAATAACTCAAAGCGCTTTACATTGTGAAACCCAATATCTAAGTTACATTATTTCCTTTTTTTTTAAACCAGTGTGGGTGGCACTAGGAGCAGGTGGGTAAAGTGTCTTGCCCAAGGACACAACGGCAGTGACTAGGATGGCGGAAGCGGGGATCGAAACTGCAACCCTGAAGTTGCTGGCACGGCCGCGCTACCAACCGAGCTATACCGCCCCAAGACAAGGCTCAACATCGGTATCGGAAGTGGAAAATGTCAGGGAAACCATAGTTTTTAGCATAAAATATATTGCACTTGAACACTATACACATCCACCTAATGGATGGGTTACGTGTTTATATAGCCGTAAGCATTACACATATACACACACACACGCACGCACGCACACACGCACGCACACACACACACACACACACACACACACACACGCACACACACACACACACACACACAACACTCATCTGGCGGTCTGCCTACAGCTCAAGCCACGACACCAATAAACGAGTTGCCTTTCTTCCCCCATCTTGACTCCTCATGCATCAGCTTAATGAAGCTAAAATGTGTACATACTGTCTAATTAGCAACATTTTCACGTGTGCACATTAGATTAGTGGTTAATTTTAAAGTATCAATCAGGAACAATCAGCTTTCCTTACAGATGTTTTTGAAAACTGATACTACAGGAACTGACAGCATACGAATGAGGTGGGAAATAACGCTTTTAGCCGACTTATTTTCTTTCTGCAAAAGGAAAACAAAAAATCAGTCTGATCTCAACTCACTTCAACAACTGCATCACGCAGGAACACTTCAATCTGACAAAGCCGATATGTCCTGTTTATCATCAACCTCATCATCCGCTCTTTGATGCTGGGTATCAGGTGGCTAAGAAGCTTTTCAACTAGCAGGCATATCCGTAAAACCCTTGTGACTCACGGGTCCACACGAGCGAATCCATTCCGAGTGCAATGCTCGTACAAGTGAAGTTCACTCAAAAGTTGAATGGGACTTTTTTCCTATCAGTGTAGTAAGTAAAACACACTCAAAAAACTTATTAAAGCCACATTTCTATGGTTTGTGCCTCTCATTACCACTACACATCTGTCTAATTGACTCAGATGACACCTTCAAATCACCTTTCCAATAACAACCAAAAATAAATTAAGTATGAATAAACAAGAAGTAAAATGGAAACGATAACATCAACAAATTAAAATAACAGCAATAATAAAAAAAGAATAAAAAAATATTTATTTTATATTTTTAAAGACGTTTTTTTTCTTTTAAAATTATTTTATCACCATAGAGTGCGTGTTTTTTGTGTTATATTTAAAAAAAATAAATTGTTAGTTAATTAAATGCAAAAATGTTAGTGCAATAACTTCTTTTGACAATTTTGACAATAAGTGCTTAAGGTACATTATGCTTTTTTGAAACCTTTACCTTGTTAGGGCAGTTAGAAGCATTTAAGTCTCACCTTAAAACTCATTTCTATACTCTAGCCTTTAAATAGACCCCCTTTTTAGACCAGTTGATCTGCCGTTTCTTTTTCTCCTCTGTCCCAGTCTCCCTTGTGGAGACTGGGACAGAGGACATCCGGTGGCCATGGATGAAGTACTGGCTGTCCAGAGTCGGGACCCATGATGGACCGCTCGTCCAGAGTCGGGACCCAGGATGGACCGCTCGCCTGTGTATCAGCTGAGGACATCTCTGCGCTGCTGATCCGCCTCCGCTTGGGATGGTTTCCTGTTGGCTCCACTATGGACGGGACTCTTGCTACTGTGTTGGATCCACTTTGGACTGGACTCTCACGGTTGTGTTGGATCCACTATGGATTGAACTTTCACAGTATCATGTTAGACTCGCTCGACATCCATCGCTTTCGGTCCCCTAAGGGGGGATGCCCACATATGCGGTCCTCTCCAAGGTTTCTCATAGTCATCATTGTCACTGTCACCGACGTCCCACTGGGGTGAGTTTTCCTTGCCCTTATGTGGGCTCTACCGAGGATGTCGTTGTGGTTTGTGTGTCGTGGTTTGTGCAGCTCTTTGAGACACTGGGGATTTAGGGCTACTGTGTATAAATAGACATTGATTGATTGATTGATTGATTGATGTTGCGTGCACAGCGCTGTTATTGTGAAGGGGAGAAGTGTGTTGTTGTTTTGAGCTTCAAGATATTAATAAAAAAAGAGAACGCCCCTCAAGTTGCAACTGCTGTCTTGTTTGATCCGACATTGATGATGTCATTCACAACAACACAAGCAGATGAGATGTGTTGTGGGTGTATGGATTGTTCTTTGTAGTTTAGTCGAAGTTTCGAGTTTAGTGTTTTGGGGAGAAATGAACGGTCCCGGATTGGTTTACCAAAGAAATGTGCCTTCACGTCACAATTCCACTCACATTTATGTAAATTTCTGTGGTATTCCACGTTTAACAGCCCATTCCGTTTTATTGCACAATTCTGTGATTCCGTTCGCAGTTACGTTACAACAGAAAATCAACAGCCTAATATTTTTGCTGAGTTTAGTGATTATTAATTAGGCATTCTAGCTCTGTGTGAAATAAAAAGTAGCGACCATTGGGAAATCCCAAACTTCTAGCAGACGGGGTCTTTCTGTCACTCTTATGCCCACTCATCCGTTTCACCGTTGCACCCGGGGTCCAAATGGTTCAGAATTTCCGAACCCATGATCTAATGTATGCAATGGTGGTTTGTTGCCTTATGAGTGTTTGCTAGACATGTGTTACTTTTCTTCTGCCTGGTACCTAATGAAGGAATCTCCTGCATGCACTTTGCCTACCTTCTTTGCATCCTGTGTATTCAAGAAATACACGGCGCACGTACCCATGTATAAATTTATCCAAGGAGGGGAACCTTAAATGATGGTTTTGTGTGGCTGAAACGGGGCTTAGGCTAAATAAGTATTCGTTTAAGGAGTCATTCGGCTTAATGTAGACAGGGCCTTAGACTCACACCGCTATATATAAAAACAAGTGAGTAGAGAATGTCAGATTTTAATAAATGGTCACTAGTTAACCATCTTGTTTACAACTAGTTGGTTGTAAATACAAATCTATAGATTTTCTGGTTAAAAATTGACAGCTCATTCACGGAGATTTTACCGTAAAATGTACGACAAGATTTACACCAAATTACTGTAAATTTAAAAACTGTACCACTGTTTTTTTTTACATTAAAATGCTGGTGAGCGCCAAAGGGTTCTCTGAGTCCTCGGAACAGCTTTTGCTGGAGGAGTGGGAGTTTAAAGCCAAGCGGGGCTCCTCCGGAAGAGGCTGGCAGGGAGAGATGACGATGGTGGGAACTGAAAGGCTGCTGACAACGCAGCTCGTCTCCGTGGAGCCGGGGGAGTTTTCCGAAGGTGGACTTGAACCTTCCGGTGCGCTGATTTATTACCTTAAAATGTATGACAATTTTTTTACAGTACATTGCTGTAAATTGGAAAACAGTACCAATGTTATCTGAACTTCAAAATTATGCCAACTGAGTTTCTACTTTTTTTAACGTAAAATGTATGTTCCCCGTTTTTACAGTGGATTACTCTGAATGGAAAATGGTACCACTAATGGTTTTACTGAAAATTTCTGGCAACTGCACTGCCAGATTATTACAGTAAAATTAAATGACTTTTTTTTAGTTTAGTTTGGCGAACATGAAAGAGCTCGATATGAATATGTAATACATTTGGTAGCTCCACTCTGGAGGGCCAAACAAAATGGTACAACGGGCCAAATTTGGCCAGCGGGCCCCACTTTGGGCACCCCGGGTTTACAAGTTCCAATGTATTACAGCAGCATATTGTGTTCTTCTTTTGTATTGAAATTGCAGGTTTTATTAGGTCTACGTTGACACAGACCAGGTTGAACCAAATTGAACCATACTGCTTTGACTGAGACAGCAACAGATAACAACATCTATTCCGAGGCCCAGACAGCCCACTGATTTGCCCCCATAAACAGATTACCACCTCTTCTTGCTATCTCTCCATTTCTTTGCTTGTAATGGATGCTTTAAGCGTCAGAGATTGAAGAGCTAATTTACCAGAGGGAATATTGAACAGCGCTCCTGAACATCTCCACTTGTCTGAGGCTGATATGGTTGCCAAACACAGTCCGAGCAGGGCTGTGCAGGTCCACAGACAATTGATTTGACAACAGAACATAGGTTTTCAAATCAAGGCAAGCTGGAACAAAGACAGCCAATCAGACAATCACAACTGCGTCTGCAGCTCAGAGGACGCTTGTTTTGAGCAATCAACATTCATGTTAATTCCTTTTAAAGTACCAATGTTCGACATAAACTTAAACTCAATGGGGGGGACAAAATCAAGTTGAGTTTATATGCTTAATTGTGTTCCATTGTATCCTTTAAACGGGGGGGGGGGGGAGGGGGGGTGCAAACTTTTTGAGTACGGGGCCGCATTGGCTAAGACAATTTGGCCAGGGGGCTGAAAACCAACTCCATACTTTATATTCACACATATACAGTATACTGTACCTGTATAGCCTATGCAGGCTTTATTAAATTATATATATATATGTATAAATTATATATATATATATATATATATATATATATATATATATATATATATATATATACATTTTCTACCGCTTATTCCCTTTTTTTGGGGTCGCGGGGGGCGCTGGCGCCTATCTCAGCTACAATCGGGTGGAAGGCGGGGTACACCCTGGACAAGTTGCCATCTCATCGCAGGGCCAACACAGATAGACAGACAACATTCACACTGACATTCACACATTAGGGCCAATTTAGTGTTGCCAATCAACCTATCCCCAGGTGCATGTCTTTGGAGGTGGGAGGAAGCCGGAGTACCCGGAGGGAACCCACGCATTCACGGGGAGAACATGCAAACTCCACACAGAAAGATCCCGAGCCTGGATTTGAACGCAGGACTGCAGGAACTTCGTATTGTGAGGCAGACGCACTAACCCCTCTGCCATATATATATATATATATATATATATATATATATATATATATATATATATAGTGTACATATATATATATACACATACAGTGTATATATATATATATATATATATATATATATATATATATATATATATATATATATATATATATATATATATATATATATATATATATATATATATATATATATAATTAGGGACGGCGTGGCGCAGTGGGGAGAGTGGCCGTGCAGTGGGGAGAGTGGCCGTGCGCAACCCGAGCGTCCCTGGTTCAATTCCCACCTAGTACCAACCTCGTCACGTCCGTTGTGTCCTGAGCAAGACACTTCACCCTTGCTCCTGATGGGTGCTGGTTGGCGCCTTGCATGGTAGCTTCCTCCATCAGTGTGTGAATGTGTGTGTGAATGGGTAAATGTGGAAGTAGTGTCAAAGCGCTTTGAGTACCTTTAAGGTAGAAAAGCGCTATACAAGTACAACCCATTTATTTATTATTATATATATATATATACACTGTATGTGTGTACATATATAATATGTATACATATATAAGTATATATACATATTATATATAAATATATACATGTATGTATATATACATATATATATATATGTATATATACATATTATATAAAAATATATACATGTATGTGTACATATATATATATATATATATATATATATATATACACTGTATGTGTGTACATATATAATATGTATACATATATATATGTATGTATACATATTATATTTAAATATATACATGTATGTATACATACATATATACATATGATATATAAATATACACATACGTATACATATATACATATATTATGACATACATATATACATATATGCATACATACATATATACATATATATGTATATTTTTATTTGGAATTTTCTTCTTTATCCAGAGCGATATTTTCTAGGGTAATCGTCAATACGCTGTTTAATGGATGCGCGTGCAGGTACACACACGCAATCGAGCACACAGTCACGCATACACAAATACACACATTACAACCCTTTTATACGTGACAACATTCATTTGTGTCAAAATAAAACTTCAGTTTGTATTGATTAACTTATAACAGACTGAACAACAATACTAAACGTCAACTATTTCAACTTAACAACACCCGCACATTAGACCCTGACGACAATGCAATATGAAGTAGGAACGATCTAACATTGAATATTAAGAGTGTGGGAAAGTTCTACTCCTACCTTGTTTAATTCCCTGAAAACCTTCTTAAAGTTTTGAAAATCGATCAGAAATACCAAGCAGCTAAAATGCGCCAAACATGGATAAATGTGGAAACAATGTTTAGCCTATCACCCATCATGCATTGTAATGAACTTATAAATGTGTAATATTAAGTGGTATGTATGTGTTTTATAATGTCCACAATGTTCAATGAGCAGGAACTGTGTGACCGCGTGCTGACATTGTTGGTTACAGTTAATTAACACCTGGGGTATCAAACATGCGGCCCGCGGGCCAATTGCGGCCCACAAGACGTTATTTAGTGGCCCGCACTTTGATATGACAATTTAATGTTGGTGCGACCCGCGAGTTTAATATGAACGGCGCTTAACAGAGTCCTACTAGCTAACGCTCCCAATTTTCCCGCGAGACCCCTGAATTTCAGGGCATCCATTCTCTCGAATCAACAATATTCAGGGGGTGCCATGATGGTACTGTATTTAGCGTCACCTACATCCTGTACTAACAGCGTGCAAGCCCAGTTATATGTTGTATCTGGCTATTAAATACACACGTGGGCTATAGCAAGACATATTTGATCAACAGCTACAGACGTCACACTGAGGGTGGCCGTAAAAAAAACTTTAACACTGTTACAAACATGTGCCACACTGTGAACCCACACCAAACAAGAATGACAGACACATTTCGGGAGAACATCCGCACATTAACACAACATAAACACAACAGAACAAATACCCCAAATCCCATACAGCCCTAACTCTTCCGGGCTACAAAATACATCCGCGCGACCACCAAACCCCCCCAAACCCCTACTTGTGTCTGCTGAGGTGGTGTATATTGTAGCCCGGGAGAGTTAGGGCTGCAAGGTTTTCTGGGTATTTGTTCTGTTGTGTTTAAGTTGTGTTATGGTGAGGATGTTCTCCCGAAATGTGTTTGTCATTCTTGTTTGGTGTGGGTTCACAGTGTAGCGCATATTTGTACGTAACAGTGGTAAAGTTCTTTATGAGGCCACCCACAGTGTGACCTGTATGGCTGTTGATCAAGTATGTCTTGCAGCCGCTTTCTTGGATCTGCACAAGCTTCATACAACATGTTAAAGAGCCTGCACGCTGGTTGTGCAAAAGCGGACGCAATGACATGTTGTAGAGCAGATAGTTCCCAAATGGGGGTACTTGAAGGTATACCAAGGGGTACGTGAGATTTTTTTTTAAATATTCCAAAAAATGGCAGCAATTTTAAAATCTGTTATAAATATGTTTATTGAATAATACTTCAACAAAATATGAATGTACGTTCATAAACTGTGAAAAAAAAATGCAACAATGCAATATTCAGTGTTGACAGCTAGACTTTTTATGAACATGTTCCCTAAATATTGATGTTAAAGATTTCTTTTTTTGTGAAGAAATGTTTTGAATTATGTTCATGAATCCAGATGGATCTCTATTACAATCCCCAAAGAGGGCACTTTAAGTTGATGATTACTTCTATGTGTACACATCTTTATTTATAATTGAATCACTTGTGTATTTTTCAACAAGTTTTTTTGTTATTTTTATATATTTTTTTCCAAATAGTTCAAGAAAGACCACTACAAATGAGCAATATTTTGCACTGTTATACACTTTAATAAATAAGAAACTGATGACAGAGTGCTGTATTTTACTTCTTTATCTCTTTTTTCCAACCAAAAATGATTTGCTCTGATGAGGGGGTACTTGAATTAAAAAAATGTTCACAGGGGGTACATCACAGAAAAAAGGTTGAGAACCACTGTTGTAGAGGACGTTAAAGGCAGTGCAGTCACGGCACGCCCTTAATAATGTCGGCCGGGTGAAAATTGAGACAAATTCGGGAGAATGGTTGCACCGGTAGATTGTCGGGAGGTGCACTGAAATTTAGGAGTCTCCCGGAAAAATGGTGAGGGTTGGCAAGTATGTTGCTAGGGCGGGAAAGCCATTCATAGAAGGTGAATTCATTAAAAAGTCCATGTTAGATTATTTAAGAAATCTTTTCTTGCGGCCCAGCTTCACCCAGTTTCTGCATCCAGTGGCCCCCAGGTAAATTGAGTTAGAGACCCCTGATTTACACCATGAGTGGGAGAAGTTGTTTGAATTGGGTCATATAAAATAATGCTGTGCTCAGGAGCAAGAGGGGGCGGAGCCCCCTTAAATAAATGTCTTGCCCCCTCAAATCAAAATTTGAGAAAGCAAATTTTAATAAACTCACAAAATTACTACATTACAAGTTGACAAAATTATCTGCACAAGCGGAAAAATCCGCCGAAAAAGGGACACACATGATATAGAAGTGTCGGCTTCCCTCTCATCCCTCCCTCCGATGTGCGTGTATTCACCATTCCACAGGCTGCGCAGCAGACACGCACCCGCACACACCCCTCAGCCCTCAGTAAACATCCAATCACTGTTGCAGAATGAAAGTAAAAGAAAAGGAAAAGTTGTCTACATTTATCATATACTTGTTAGGATGGGTGTATTTGTGTAGTCTTATCTGTCATAAACACGTTTATCGTCACAGACTTTCGGTGCTACGGAGTTCCTTTTTTTTTTTTTTTTACAACTTGACGAGAGCAGTGACAGCGGAGGCTCTGAGCAGCAGTCGTTTGGAAGGCAGAGGGCCTCCACTGTCCCTGTAACAAACTACAAGTTATTTATAATGCTGTTAATGAGGGTAAAAATGAAACATAAGGTATATATCCTGCTTAGCAGTCCTCCTCTGCTGTCCTCTGTTCAGAGCGGAGTCCCTAGCAACGGCCCGTTTTACTTAGCAACAGTCTGGCAATCGACTGCTGGAATTATTTTTCTGTTGTTTTTCTTGTAATTCTACATAGTCAAACTTTAATGTTTCAATCTACATTTTGTAATAAACAAATTATACGTTTCATTTGATATGACCAAGACACCTAAAAACAAAAACACAGCCGTTTTCATCAATTTACAAGCAAGTGGGCAACACACATACATTGGAGTGAATGAATTTTGTGCCCAGATGAGTGCCCACGTCCACTGCATGTGACAAACTGAAGACAAGTGACCTGTGTCTGACAGACCCCTACGTAAAGACCCGCCCCAGGCTGTAGTCCTGTACTGTTTTTCTTTTTCTTCATGTAATCACAGCGGGTTTTTTCTGTTATTGTTCAAGCTTACTTATTTTCTGCTCCAGCTTCCAGCAGCTCACAAAGAAACAGTTAATGCTCTGTAATGCATCCATTTTTCAGAGCATTTAAAAAGTCTAGTCCTGCTCTTGCATGTAGTAGTAGCAATGATGCTACTGCTAGTACATCAGGGACAGCAGCTAGCAATACTGCACCTTTAGCACCAGCAAGCACTGTTTCTCCTGCACCAGCTCCCTCTGTCCCCCCAAGAAGCGCTCCCCCAAAGCAGCCTGCTCAGCTACCCAGTGACTTAAATGGCAACACACCCTCTCAGCCAATACTGGGTGGCTACCCAAAGCGTGCATTAGTACAACATTAAGATCATTCAATCCTGCCTGGTACCGCACACGACCATGGCTAGAGTATTCTGTGGTGCGAGACGCCTGCTTCTGTTTCCCCTGTCGGAAATATGGCAGCACTGTTAATGTTTCCCCCCTGAGGGATTGCCACCTTACTGTGGTCAGGGGGTTTGCGTGCCTCAGTGACCGTAAGAGCTATACCAGCAGGAGCTTTGTCTTCAGGTGGGACACCCAAGTTGGACAGGTCTGAAGGTAGAGGCCTGACAAAGTGCAATCCACTACTCCAGGTTGGGGTAGGACACATAGCTAAAGACCCATTTCAATGAAGAAAGCATCGTTACTATAAGCACAGAAAAAAAAAGTGCTGGAGCATGATGTGTACAAATGATGCCCCCTTCACATTTCTGACTGCCCCCTCATATATCTAGAACCGCCCCTGTGCTCAAGTCACTTTCAATTGAGGCTCATCCTTATTGACCAGCGATTCTGACTCCAGCCGCAAGGGGGCAGCAAGATTGCTCTGATCCATTTCACTGGGGGCAGAAAGTTTAGGCAATAAATACCACTCCACGGGCCAATCTTCTTGTTAAACTTGAGATGCCGCAATGCAGACTCCGTAGTTTGGACACCTCTGCCGCAAACCATATCCAATTGTACACGTTTGTATTTACAATCCGCAAAGTACATGAAAAAAAACTGTCTCAAACAGAAAATGCAACAAATGTCGTCGGCCTTTCTGAATATTCCGCTCGAATGTCCTTGGCAATTTCCATAGATTTAGGGTCATATGACGTCACAAGAGCAATGCTTCTGGACTTTTTTGTTTTGTTTTTTTCTCTTTTCTTGTTGTTGTTCTTTGTTTTTATGTGAAGATTGCCGAAATAAAATACATTGATTGATAACAGCAGACTAATCATACTGGAAATACACAAATATTAAAAGGTGTGCTGTTTATCCTTCACAATCTTTATGTAAGACGAGAACACATATGTTTGGCTTTTTTATGCATTGAAAATGGTAAATAACTAGCTGACAATTGAGTCAACAGATCAAGGGTCCTCTATTGCGCCCATAAAACCTTCTAAAAAACATCCAGAAACCGCCAACAATACTCAATTTAAATGTCGTCACCTGAAAATTAACCAAATATGAGTGATATTCTTATTGTAAGTGCTAATGCAGATGGTCTATTTTAGCATCACATTGAAAGCAAAGAGCTAATTCTAGCTTACGCTGCAATTGTTGACACATTGATCCCCGGCTGCATTTGCTTCATTTATACCTTGGTAAAAGTAAATTCTAGAATATAATTTATGCATCTCTCACCTGGTAGTAGACAAATGTGGCCATGGACCGAGAGGCTGGTCAACTCTGACATCCCCCGAGATAGCAAAAAAAGACACAAAAAAAACATTGTCGGGGTAACTTTTTCAACCTTTTGTGAGGATTGCGATTTATTCTTCATCGAAACGGGATACTGTGAGCGTCCCATCGGTCCGCATCCGAGCAAGAGCTGACATTGTACAGTAAGTGTTTGTCGTATTAAGGTTCATTATGGTCAGTTTGTATGTTTAGCACATAGCAATGATCCTGATGCTATAGTGTTTCAATAAAGCTGCATCTGTTGAGTGCTTGGCTTTTAAGACTCACCCTCCTTGTGTTTAGGCTCAAAAATACAAGGTTCCGGATCATAATTGTTCCCAAAGAAAATCATTGCCTCTCACAAAGTCTGCATGATTGGCATTGTTGTTGGGGCTCTGTTAGGGCTGCGAATCTTTGGGTGCCCCACGATTCGATTCAATATCAATTCTTGGGGTCACGATTCGATTCAAAATCAATTTTTTTTTTCAATTCAACACAATTCTCGATTCAAAAACGATTTTTTCCCGATTTAAAAGGATTCGCTATTCATTCAATGCATAGGATTTCAGCAGGATCTACCCCAGTCTGCTGACATGCAAGCAGAGTAGTAGATTTTTGTAAAAAGCTTTTATAATTGTAAAGGACAATGTTTTATCAACTGATTGCAACAATGTAAATTAGTTTTAACTACTAAACGAACCAAAAAATATAACTTATTTTAACTTTGTGAAAATATTGGACACAGCGTGTTGTCAAGCTTATGAGATGCGATGCAAGTGTAATGCAAGTGACACTATTGTTCTTTTTTTTTTTTATTCTTATAAATGTCTAAAGATAATGTCACTGAGGGATTTTCAATCACTGCTATGCTGAAATTATAACTAATATTAAACTGTTGTTGATAATATTCATTTTTGTTTCACTACTTTTGGTTTGTTCTGTGTTGTGTTTGTGTCTCCTCTCAATTGCTCTGTTTATTGCAGTTCTGAGTGTTGTTGTGTCAGGTTTGGTTTTGGAATTAGATTGCACAGTATTGCTGTGTATTGTTTTGTTGGATTGATAAAAAAAAAAATTTTTAATTAATTAAAAAAAATCGATTTCTTTAAAAATGAAAATCGGTTCTGAATCGCACTACGTGAGAAGCGCGATTCATATTTGAATACATTTTTTCCCCACACCCTGAGGCTCTGTCTACGTCACGGATCATGGACTTGCTTCCTCATTATCTATGGCATCACATTAGTGCCAAAAATCCAAGCGCATAAAAATTGTTATCGCGCGCTGATTCTCCACTTCGTGCGCCCGCGCGTCACCGTTAAGCGCGCTTCGTTTTGGCACTTTGGGGGCGGGTATGCTTAGACGGCCCCTCCTTTCTGATTGGCCCTGAGCTTTTTTCCCCCTGACCAATCAGAAGAATAGCATGGCGGGTCATCGTCAATATGTATCAAGATGATACAGCTCCTGTCGACAAACAAATTCTAAAAAGTCCAAATTTAGTGGAGTTGTGGAAAATGCGAATTGAATTTTATCTAAAAGTCTTTGAAAAAGGTAATGTCTTATCTGTTGAGAGAACATCACATAGTTAATGAAGTGTCAAGATCAATATCTCTCTTTTCATACACACAACCAGTCCACAGATGTCAGTCAATGATGGAAATTATATTTTCAAATATGTTTTCTTTCCTCACTTGTCTGTTTTAAAAAATATTTTGATTTATCTAATATTTGTATATGTGCAGTAGATATTAAATGTATGCCACAATGTGGGACTATTAATTTTCTTTCTTCTATCTACTTTAAGTTTACACCAGAGTCTACCCAAACCCACTTATCTATGCGTACTTCATATCTGGACCACACGATTAGCATATGGGCCTAATTATTGATGTTATGATTGCAATTACTATTTTAGTAGAATAATGAATGACAGGTTATCACTACAATTAATGAATATGGTTTTAATATTACTATAAAAAGTATTTACGTTTCTGCAAACAACTCAAACTATGGAAAATTAGATATCAGCCCAGATCAGTATAGATGGCAGTTTAAAATATGTATTGAAAAAAACAACAAAAAAAGCTAGCTCCCTACATTAGGCAAATTAAACCTGAGAGATAATAGTGTAAGACTTACTTGTTCAGCCATGATGTGATTTCCTTTCTTTTTAGTCCCAGGGAACTGCCATGGACCTTTCATCATAGATATGAATAAACGCTCAATGTTTCTCCAGCGGCGACTTGTCCAGGGTGTACCCTGCCTTCCGCCCGATTGTAGCTGAGATAGGCGCCAGCGCCCCCCGCGACCCCGAAAGGGAATAAGCGGTAGAAAATGGATGGATGGATGGATGTTTCTCCAGCGTAGCGGCCATCTTACCTCGGACAGCTGGTCCCCATCATTTTATTGATGTCAATGGTACATGTACTATTTAAATATACATATGCATACAATACTCTGACATTTATAACAAATCGAACCATTTGGAAATTTGTTGAAAATTGAGCAAGTTATGGTTATTTAAATAGTACATGTATGGCGTCACATTAGTGCCAAAAATCCAAGCGCATAAAAACTGTTATCGCGCACTGATTCTCCACTTCAACTAATTTCCAATCTGCGATTTTTGGCACTAATGTGACTGTTACTCCCTCCGAGGTCTTAATCAAGGCTCAAGTTCGTTTTTCTCAAACAGACATTTATTTCAGCCACGCCTTCTTCTCCTCCTAAATGATGCCAAAAAATGCCGAACAAATGCCGTCAGAACTAATGAATAAGAAAAACAGAACTTACAATTAGTCTGACATCAAATAAAGGAAAACACATAGATTTCACATGCATTACGACAAAGAATCATACCTCATTGGCCTCACAAACTCAGAGGGAGTAAAGTTTCTTTTCCAGCCCAGACTCCATTAACCTCTTCCATCAAATGTTTGCTGTCTCATGCTGCTTCCCTTATTCCGTCACATATTAATTGTCCCCCCAACAATGTGACCAAACCGGAAACAAAATATGTTCCTCTCCAATTTACATGGGTTTTGTAACAAAAATAAAGTTAACAAATACTTGCATGAAATTACCAAATAAAATACATTTTTAATCACATTATATGTAAATATGAACTGAATATTTATACATTGTATTTATTTATTATAACCAACTAGGAAATTATATAACATTTATATAATGTGCGGGCTTCACGGTGGCAGAGGGGTTAGTGCGTCTGCCTCACAATACGTAGGTCCTGCAGTCCTGGGTTCAAATCCAGGCTCGGGATCTTTCTGTGTGGAGTTTGCATGTTCTCCCCGTGAATGCGTGGGTTCCCTCCGGGTACTTCCTCCCACTTCCAAAGACATGCACCTGGGGATAGGTTGATTGGCAACACTAAATTGGCCCTAGTGTGTGAATGTGAGTGTGAATGTTGTCTGTCAATCTGTGTTGGCCCTGCGATGAGGTGGCGACTTGTCCAGGGTGTACCCCGCCTTCCGCCCGATTGTAGCTGAGATAGGCGCCAGCGCCCCCCGCGACCCCAAAAGGGAATAAGCGGTAGAAAATGGATGGATGGATATACAATGTGCTTCAGTCAGCAGCTACACTCCCACCAAATCTAATGTGTTTTTCTTTTTTCAGATTAGTGTGGGTCTATTCTGCTCCTAACAGTGTAACTGTCTTGTGGATAGGTCTGTCCAAGTGTGTCCTCTTGTTAAGTCGTGTGCCATGGTCATCTAATGTAGAGTCACTGATTAGAAACTGCACTTTGCGCACACATCCATCTTCACTTGGGTACACTGCAGTGACTATAGCGAGTTTCCAATTGTTTCCTGGTGCTGTGTCATCTTGTATGAGCACTATATCATTGACTTTGGCATTCCTTCTTGTCTTCTGCCATTTTTGTCTTTGCTGTAGGTTCAACAAGTATTCCTTTCTCCATCTGCACCAGAACTCATTAGCGAGATATTGCACTCTACGCCATCTCTTGCATTTCCTTCACAAATCTGGTGAGCCTTGTCATAGCTTTGACTAATCTCGACCAGCTGAAGAACTTCTCAAAACGTTCTTCCAGAGAAACCACCTTGAGTCTGCGTACCTCTGAGTCTCCTGGGTCAAGTTCTCCCACCTTGTACTCCCCACCGGACAGCTCTTCTTGCCATAGAAGACTTGGCCCACTGAACCAGTTTGAGGCGATGATATCTTTGGCCTTGAGTCCATGCAACGCACGGTCTGCAGGATTGTCCTCTGATGCCACATACTTCCACTGTGTGGGGATGGTACTCTCTCTGATTTGTTGGATGCGGTTTGCTACAAACACATGAAAGCCTCTTGCTTCATTGTTGACATATCCCAAGACAACTTTTGAATCGGTCCAGAAGAATTCTTCGACATTCAGCTCCAACTCTGCATTGAGCATGCCACTTGTACGCACTGCTGCAGACAGGTCCAACCTTGGTACTGTAGTGACTTTGGTAGGTGTTACTCTGGATTTCGCGAATACAATAGAGCAATGGATTGCTCCTGGGACTTTCCGAAATTTGCACAAGACTCCCACCAGCGTGTTGGTCAATTCTGGTCCGGTCAATAAGTAATCATACAACGAAATTCCTTCATACTTCGCCAAACAATCGAAAACCACTCTTATTTTTCCAGGCTTTTGGGGGTTGTACACCCTATGATGTGGAATGTAGTAGGCAAGACCCTTGTCTAGTTCTCCAGGAGGCATCTTTTCTGCATCTCTGCACTCTATTGTTTCATTCATGAACTTTGTGTAGTCCTTGTGATATCTTTTGTGTCTTTCAAATCTTTTCTTCAGACACTTGACTCGATGTTCTGCACATTTCTTGTTGTTCTGTAAGTTTGGTCTGTCTTGTTTGAACGGCAAAGGTAGTTCACAATGACCATTTTCGTGCATTTTCACTCCCCTTTCCATTATTGAACTGAACCGCAAGTCTTCTTGGGAGAAATGTGAGTCTCCCAGTTTCCTTTCGTTGAAATCAGACTCAAGCACTTTAATCACATCCAATGGTGTAATTATTTATTTGACTTGGGTATGACAAATATAGTGCACTTCCTTCAACAATTGATCAGATGGGGAATTGGGTGTCACTTCTTTGACAACAATCCTGTGGCTGCATCCAATTGCATGCCCATAGTCAACACTTGGATCAAGTCCTCCAACTATGGTCCAGCCAAGATCTGTTTTTTGAGCAAAGGGCTCATTGTTTCTTCCTGACATGACTACTTTTGGTACCAGAGCTTGTGAACAGTTGTAACCTATTAGCAGACCAACATCGCATTCAATTAGAGGGGCGATTTCATCAGCAAGGTGCTCTAAGTGAGGCCATGCTCTTGCTGCGTTAGGAGTGGGAATGTGACTTAGATTGACAGGGATGAACTCTCTTGTATATGTCACAGGAAGATGGATTCTCTTTGACGAGTAGAAGCCTCTGACTTGTAGACCTGTCAGCTTTTGACTAGGAATGACTGTGTCTTTGGATGACAGTGTGGAGAGCTTTAACTGCACATTTTTCTTGTCTGTGTCCAGAACATCTGCTTTTTCTTGCAGAACAAACGTTGTGTCACTCTGACTGTCTAAAAGAGCGTAAACCAGTATTTCTTTTTCTGGATTACTTGTTGTGGACAACCACACTGGAACAATTGTAGATGTGAGGTCAGTTTTGTCACTTTTGATAACACGGTTTGAGATAGCCTCATTTGGTGTTTCTTGACTTGGTTCATTAGTTTGTTTGGTTTCCTTAGACTCATTTGTCCCCTTTGATTCCCTTTCAATGTCCTTATTCTTTCTTGACTCTTTGTCTCGTTCTTCATGTAAACATGTTGGGTGTTTCCCCTTGCATTTGTTGCAGATACTTTTCTTTTCACATTTCTTGGAGATGTGTCCAAAATTAAGACAACTGAAACACAATCCCTTGTCTTTTACAAATTGCACTTTTGCAGCGTTCTCCTTCTTCATGAACTTTTGACATGTCAGAATGTTGTGATTTGATCTTTCACAGAATTCACACTTTAGTGTATCGGTTTTTTCTTCTGTACTGCTTGTCAACATCCTTGCTCCAACATTCCGAATTTTTGGAGTTTTCGCTTTCTCTTTTTCTGAGTCATTTGCCTTGAGAGCACTCAGAGATGTCACTGGGTTGCACGCGATCCTAGCTTCCTTTTCTACAAAGTTGACAAAATGGCTAAATGTAGGAAATGAACCACATTGATCTTCAATCTCAACTACTTTACGATTCCATCTTTCCGTAAGCCAATCAGGAAGCTTGCTGAGCATTCTCTGGTTCTCATGGCAGTCATTTAGAATTTGAAGACTCTTTATTTGTAGCATTGCCACTCCGTAACCTTTGGGAAAGTCTAAGAACTCTCTTAGTTCCACATTATCCTTGGTTCCAATTCTTGGCCAGGCTGAAAGCTTATCTCTGAAAGCTTTGGCGATTACAAATGGACTACCATATCTTTCTTCCAGAGTGTTCCAAGCTGTACTGTACGCCATTTCTGTTCCAAGCAAAAAGTAGCTTCCAACTGCCTTTCTTGCAGGACCACCAACATACTTTCGGAGGTAGTAGATCTTTTCAGCCATTGGGATGTTCTTTCTTTCAATTAGTAATTGAAAAGACATTTTCCAGTCCTTGTACTTAATGGGATCTCCATTGAAAACTGCAGGCTCTGGAACCGGTAAACGGCTAATGTTGATGGACTCTGCCAAGGCTCTAGCTACTGCTGTTATACCATTTTCTGGTGTTTCATGACTAGTAGGTTGCCCTCTTGTGTTGTCTTTTGGCATGAATGGTTGTGCATATGGATTGAAACCTGAGGATTCAATTTTCATTTCAGACTGTCTTACTTGCTTGGATGGTAGCTTTCTTGGTGTGCTCCCTCCATGCAAAAGATCTGACGATTCCTCATCTGAGTTGCCTTCTTGTTCATACACTTCCAGTCGCGCTTTTGCAGCATTCATTTGCCTTACCGTTTCCAAGCGTTCAAGCTCCCTCTTCTTTCATTCCATTTCTTTCTCAAGCATTTCGAGTTCACTTTGGCCACGTTCCATTTCTTGTAAGACCAACAGAGTGGCTTTAGCTGCAGCTACTTCTGCTGCTGCGTCTTGCCTTTTTGCAGACAGCTGACTTGAACGTCGACTACTTGAGTTTTTGGATCTTTGCGAGGATGCTAAAATAAACGCTGAGTTAGTTTCACTACAGTGAAATTACCTCTTGTGTTGATCTCGCTCATCTTCTTCTGCTGTAAGATTCTCTTGTGCTTGTTGGAAAACCTTCCGAGAAACTGCATCACATGTGTCAACTCTGCGGCGAGTGTTTCCATCAGGAGTTTTGTGACTACGTAGTTCTTCATATGCTTTCATGACTTCACCAGAAGTTCCGTGTATCCGAGCAATGTGACCGTGCAAGCTTGCTATGTCAGATGCATCAATTGCTCTTTTTGCTTGTTTTGCAGTAGATTTCCATTTTTCATAACTGCCGTTAAATCGAGCTTGAAGCTTGCTCACCATTTCCTCATGAAACCCTTGGCCTTTTTCAGTGAGTTTTCTGGGTCTTGTACTTTTTCTTAACCCCTCTTCTTTCACTGTTTGACTTGGTCGCAACTTCTTCAGGATCTTCTTGCAGCAACACCACAGCATTTCTAGTGTCAGTGTATTCTTGGTCAGACATGTTGCTAGCCTATTAATTTTGTGTTTTAGCTCAATTTGGTTTGAATATTAGCCAACTTAAAAGTTTGGATGAAAATGTATTAACTGTAGTTGAATACAAATTTAAAATGAAGGCTACCTGTCAACTTAGATATGTTTACGTTTGCTTTTTCTTTCAAAATAAAGTTTGTGTATTATGAAATTAATTTTAGTTAAAGTTTATCTTCTTCCACTTGTTATAAAATTATAAATTTGCCTTTTAAATACCTTGATGTGCTCTTTTAAATTGTCAAAAAACAAAACAAGCAATTCCCTTAAGATAAGCTTTGCAATGATAATCACCTTGTATCATACAAGCACTTCCTTAACTTAAATAATTACTTCACACCACAGCAGGATATCCCCGTTTTAGCATTTAGAAAGTCCCTTTCAGTTAGCAGGTTAAACCAACATTCACATTTAACTTGTTTTAAACATGTTACTTGTTGTTGAGTTAACCACGCTGCACCGTTGGACCTGATTGCTTCTGGAATGTCCGTGCATGCAGCTTCCTTTGAAGATTGAGAGCGATGTCACTCAAAGGGGTGCTCGTTAACAGCTCCGCTGCTGCGACATGCTCCTCTCCTCTCTCTCTCTCTCTCTCTCTCTCTCTCTCTCTCTTCAGCGCGATGTAGGCTGAGTTCTGACTGTTACTCCCTCCGAGGTCTTAATCAAGGGTCAAGTTGTTCGTTTTTCTCAAACAGACATTTATTTCAGCCATGCCTTCTTCTCCTCCCAAATGATGCCAAAAAATGCCAAACAAATGCCGTCAGAACTAATGAATAAGAAAAACAGAACTTACAATTAGTCTGACATCAAATAAAGGAAAACACATAGATTTCACATGCATTATGACAAAGAATCATACCTCATTGGCCTCACAAACTCAGAGGGAATAAAGTTTATTTTCCAGCCCAGACTCCATTAATCTCTTCCATCAAATGTTTGCTGTCTCATGCTGCTTCCCTTATTCCGTCACATATTAATTGTCCCCCCAACAATGTGACCAAACCGGAAACAAACTATGTTCCTCTCCAATTTACATGGGTTTTGAAACAAAAATAAAGTTAACAAATACTTGCATGAAATTACCAAATAAAATACATTTTTAATCACATTATGTGTAAATATGAACTGAATATTTATACATTGTATTTATTTATTATAACCATCTAGGAAATTATATCACATTTATACAATGTGCTTCAGTCAGCAGCTACAGTGACGCCATAAATATCTCTCAAAATGGCTCGGGAATCTCTGTGAGAGTTGTACTATTCGGATCATATTTATTTACTCGCAAACTTTGGAAGTCTTTTGGTGCCATAAATCAGATCGTTTCAATATAGAGGCAACTTGTTTTCCATTGTACTGATACTTTGAAGCTGGCAATGTGTACTTTTAGAGTACACCCAGTAGGGGGCGTTAATAGCTGACAGACACCAAGCCTGCATAAAGGAGCTACTTGATCATCAGTGCTGCACACAAAAGTGCTCCCGTTGTTTGTACAAGCATCATTAATCACATTAACGACAACTTTGACCTGAAAGCATTGTGTTTGATACTCGTGAAAATAATCTTATCAGTCAACGACACAAAGTGGAAAACAGCAGCAAACATCAGACAAGGCCCTGGGGGACACATGCAAAGCTGTGAAGATTCACATTAATATGGGAGGGAGGCATTTTATTCTCCCAACTTTAAGGGAGGAGAAGGGAATGAGAGGTGAGCATTAACACCCATTCATTTGTCTGCATGTCCCACATGACACAGACAAATACACACACACACACGCGCACACACACACAGCAGATGATTCATCTGTGTGTGCAAGTGTATGCGTGTGTCGGCAGTGTGATAGTCCCTATAAACCAAAACTTCCACATTCAAAATGGCCCTCTCTCTCTATCAGGTTACATAACATTTGTTTGGTCAGGAGACACTCAATCACATACACTAAACTGACTAGTGAATGTGACTAAGTAGAGAGGATAACTTAAAGGCCTACTGAAATTAGATTTTCTTATTCAAACGGGAATAGCAGGTCCATTCTATGTGTCATACTTAATCATTTCGCAATATTGCCATATTTTTGCTGAAAAGATTTAGTAGAGAACATCGATGATAAAATTCGCAACTTCTGGTCGCTAATTAAAAAAAGCCCTGCCTTTACCGGAAGTAGCAGACAATGTGCGCGTGACGTCACGAGTTGCAGGGCTCCACACATATTCACATTGTTTATAATGGGAGCCACCAGCAGTAAGAGCAATTTGGACTTAGAAAGCGACAATTTCCCAATTAATTTGAGCGAGGATGAAAGATTTGTGAATTAGGATATTGATAGTGAAGGACTAGAAAAAAAAAGTATAAAAAAAAAGAAAGCGACGGTTTCGGGCGGCGGCAGTGTGAGCGTTTCAGATGTAATTAGACACATTTACTAGGATCATTCTGGAAGATCGCTTATCTGCTTATTGTTTTAATAGTGTTTTAGTGAGATTGTAAAGATTGTAAAGTCATACTTCGAGGTCAGATGGCTGCGGTGAACACGCAGTGTCTCAGAGAGAAGCCGAGGAGCCAAGCTCACAGCTGTCTTTTTTGACAGCTGATGCAGGACGACGAATGATCCAATGATGTCTCCGGTAAGATATAGATCACAATTTTCCCATCCAAAAACATGCTGGTTGACGTAGAGAAAACATGTTCGCTTGACCGCTCTGCTTCACAACAAACAAAGAAACACCGGCTGTGTTTCGGTGCTAAAGACAGCTGCAATCCACCGCTTTCCCCGAACAGCATTGTTCTTTATAGTCTCTATTATTAAATGAACAAATTGCAAAAGATTCAGCAACACAGATGTCCAGAATACTGTGTAATTATGCGATTAAAGCAGACGACTTTTAGCCGCTAATGGTGCAGCGCTAATATTTCCTGACAGTCCGTGACGTCACGCGCACGCGTCATCATTCCGCGACGTTTTCAACAAGTAACACGCGGGAAATTTAAAATTGAAATTTAGTAAACTAAAAAGGCCGCATTGGCATGTGTTGCAATGTTAATATTTCATCATTGATGTATAAACTATCAGACTGCGTGGTCGGTAGTAGTGGGTTTCAGTAGGCCTTTAGATATCCAATCCATTCCACTTTATTTATATAGCACATTTAAACAACAACAAAGTTTCCAAAGTGCTGCACAAAAATATTAAAAACAAGATTCAAATGCTATCCTTAGCTCCACCAATGATTGAATAAAAACCAAATAAACACATTTTAAATCAATAAAAAAACAATATGAAATAAACATCATTAAAAACAATTTTAAAGGGTAAAACCAATTAAAACAATAAATAGAAATCAAAATGTAAAAACACAGAGGACCACACAACTCACATAGTGTTAAAAGCCGGAGAATACAAGTGGGTCTCAAGACGAGACTTAAAACATTCCACTGTGGGAGCAGTTGGAACATGGAGGGGCAGAGTGTTCCAGAGCTAAGGGCCGACCACAGAGAAGGCCCTGTCTCCCCTGGTTTTAAGTCTCGTCTTGGGAACCACGAGCTGGAGCTGGCACTCGGTCCTGGCTCTTGGACCTCTGAGCGCGCGCAGGAGTGTAAATCTGGATGAGGTCCGAGATATAATGAGGTTCCAGTCCATGCAAAACTTTAAAACCATACAGTAAAATTTTAAAATAGACAATAGTTGCTTCTCCTAAAGTACCTCTTGGAATGCATATTTACAACGTCCTTTTTTAAAAACGCGCTGTTCAGGCAATGATGCTAACTATTTGATAATACATGAATTTAGTAACCGTATTCTCTTTTCCAAAAATGCACTGTATACAGTACAAGCAGTAGCGTCAAATCCCCAACCCTGTACTGACAGTAGCTTCTCCTCAGTCCATCAACTGGCTGAAATCCTGCCAAAATAGGCTCACATACACTCTATCCTTCTCCAACTCCCTTGCCTTTTCTCATTCTGCACCATGTTGTCTTCCTTCATCTCTAAGCTAAGAGCCAATTAAGGAAAACCAGCATCCTGGTCAGTTTGACATGAGGGCCCAGCTTTTGGCTAACATCCCACTGAGAAGCCAGAGTCACTGTTGTGTTCTCTTCTTTACCGAACTGTCTGTATAGAGGTTCCATTTTTGTAGGCCAGTATGCATGGCCTACAAAAGCAGGTCACTCCCACCACACTCTGCACACCAGATTCATGCACCGCCTGCAGAGTTGTGAGCCTTAAATATAAAAAAAAATATATATTTTTTTGTTGATGACTTTTAGCTCCTATTACTGACATCATACCAACAAAGTTCTATTTCCTAGTGAAAGTTTTTGCTTCACGGGCTTGACCCTTTAAGGCGGAGGTGTCCAAACGTTTTTCACTGATGGCCACATACATAAAACTCAAAGGACGCGGCAGCCACAGATATATTATTCACTCATCTTTAATCTACTATATTTTTTTAGGGTTGTCAAAAAGAACAACTTAACTCGTGCAATTATTCACAAAAATGTATGGCATTGATCATGTATTTATGCAGATTAATCACGCAATTTATTTTGACTGCATATGCTCTTTTACCTTAACCGTAGATGGTTACCTGAAAGGTTAAATAGTCAGTGATCAGGTCATACGTCAGAGCAAAGATGAGTGAGGAGACTCCGGCTGGTGTGCTCGCTGGCAAAATGTATTCCTAAATAAACCCTGAAAGGACTTTATATAAAACTTTGAACAAGTTTCGAGCAAATAAATGACCTGCATTCAAAAAAAACATTTAGAAAATATTCCTGTATGACATTCTGACAATAGAATTGAATTTGAGTCCCAATGTTGGGTACTTTTTTAGGTTAAATTAAATTCGCCAAAGGATTAATAACCTGTGATTAATAATGATGAATCCAAATTTTTAAAGGGTGATTAATCTGATTAAAAAATTTTATTATGTGACTACACTGTTCTAAATCTGCTCCAGCGTAGGTCAAAAAATACTAATCCCTTAAATTAATTGAAATAATTATAAATATAATAATTGATTCAATTATTATACACTCAAAGCGCTTCACGGAGAACTGATGATCTATCATTCATTCCTTGCACATTTACACGTGATGGTGGTAAGCTACATTTGTAGCCACAGCTACCCTGGGGTAGACTGACAGCTGCCAATTTGCACACAAAGCCCAAGGACACAACGTTTGTGACTGGGATAGCGGAAACTGGAATCAAACCTGCAACTCTCAAGGTGCTGACACGGCTGCTCTACCATCTGAGCCACACCATCCCAATTGTTATCGTTGGAGTGATATCTTTTTCAAATATTTATTATTTCATTTTTGACCCTTTTTAGTGTGGCCCTAATAAAAATTGAGCTGGGCCAATGGTTCCCATTCAAACTTCGGACACTGGAGTGAGTCAAAGCCAATCTGTGTGTGTCTAACAGCAGAGTCGTAGTCGCATTCATGAAAAAAAACATTTGTATGACCTCTTCAAATATTTCAAAAACACATTAAATGCAAATATTATCTGGCCCAATGCCTGGCAGGGAAATAAATGACAAAGGTATGAACCACTGGGACCTCAGAGCTCATGGCTCAGACCATGGTCGATGTCAGAGAAAGAAATCTAAGATTGTTGAGAAACGTAATGGAATGACATGATTCATTCAATGCATACACAGTATATAACCCTGCCCCTCTATAAGATAAAGCTTATAGTTAAACTTTCTGGACCTTCCAGTGCAATGTGTGAGCTTCAGGTTGATCACTGCCCATTTAAGGTCACATGCACAGTTTATTCCCATGAGCGGCCTCTGCAAATGACAGTCCTTGAATGTCCACTCTCACACTCTCCGGCTAAACATGATATAAAGGATTTCATACATATTCTGCTCACTTCACCGCTTTTAACTGTGAAATGTTAGTCATGTCGTACTGTATATACTGTATATAAGAAAGTGACTTAAACTGGATAAGCAAGACAAAGCATGCTGGGTACAACTAATAGTGTCATGATCCCACATGACAGTTTTGGACAAGATTTCCCTGCGTTTCTCCTGTGTTTGCTGTTTTTCTGTTGCAGTGCTCTCTCGCCCTCCTAAGTTGCCACTTACTGTGTTAAGCGCATATCTACACACTGGCCTCGGTATAGTGATGAGTAAAATCACCTGCCTCAAATCAATAATCAGAAGGATGTACTTGACAGCCTCGCTTAAATTAAAGGGGAACATTATCACAATTTCAGAAGGGTTAAAACCAATAAAAATTAGTTCCCAGGGGCTTATTTTATTTTTCGAAGTTTTTTCAAAATTTCAAAATCATGGAATATCCCGAAAAAAGGCTTTAAAGGGCCTGATTTTCGCTATCTTTTAATCCATCGTCCATTTTCCTGTGACGTCATTTAGTGATGCCAACATGGCGGATAGCACAGCAAGATATAGTGACATTGGCTCGGATTCAGACTCGGGTTTCAGCGGCTTAGGCGATTCAACAGATTAAGCAAGTATTGAAACGCATGGTTGGAGTTTGGAGGCAGATAGCGAAAACAAAATTGAAGAAGAAACTGAAGCTATCGAGCAAATAGCTATTGAAGCTATTCAGCGATTGCCTTCTAACCAACAATTGAGTGTCGCAGCGTATCCATACATCTCTGTGCCATGTATGTCGTAGCATCGCCGGTAAAATGTGCAGGAGCAACTTAAATCTGTCGATTGGTAAGTGTTTGTTTGGCATTAAATGTGGGTGGAGTGAAAGACTGGATGCAAATATAGCTACAAATGTACATACAGCTAGCCTAAATAGCATGTTAGCATTGATTAGCTGGCAGTCATGCCGCGACCAAATATGTCTGATTAGCACATGAGTCAATAACATCAACAAAACTCACCTATGTGATTTCGTTGGCTTCATCATTGGAAATGCATCTGCTTTGAGTGTCGCAGGGTATCCATACATCTCTGTGCCATGTCTGTCGTAGCATCGCCGATAAAATGTGCAGACGAAGGACTTTCGGATCTTTTGACACTGGAGCAACTTAAAGCCGTCGATTGGTAAGTGTTTGTTTGGCATTAAACGTGGGTGGGGGGAAAGGCTGGATGCAAATATAGCTACAAATGAGGCATAACGATGCAATATGTATATACAGCTAGCCTAAATAGCATGTTAGCATCGATTAGCATGCCGTGCTAATCGATGCACACTCCACGTAAGTCAACTTAAATCCGTCCTTGATCGTGTTGTTACACCCTCCGACAACACACCGACGAGGCATGATGTCTCCTAGGTACGGAAAACAGTAAAAAAAAACGGAAAATAACAAAGCTGATTTGACTCGATGTTTGTAATGTGTTTGAAAAAATGGCGGAATGACTACCTAGGTGACGTCACGTTGCGACGTCATCGCCCCGAGAGCAAATAATAGAAAGGCGTTTAATTCGACAAAATTCACCCATTTAGAGTTCGGAAATCAGTTAAAAAATATATATGGTCCTTTTTCTGCAACATCAAGGTATATACTGACGCTTACATAGGTCTGGGGATAATGTTCCCCTTTAATTTATCATTTTACCAACATCATCTTAACTGTTTCTGCATCCTGGGGTCACTTCAACAACTGACATAGACTAGAATATGCTGAGTACATCATCTGCATGTGTACACTATTGTGGGCCAAATATTGGTCCGAGCTTTCCAGCTTCACAAAAAATCCTGGCAGGATTTGAAAAAAATATGATCAGGAGTTCTGTGCACTTAGACAATATTGCAAGTTTAAAAGGCCGCCGCTGAGGTAAAATAGAAGCAAAAATAAGAAAAAACTGAAAAAAATGTAGGGAATTTGAGGGCAAATGATTGTCAAGTCAAACTCGGAAGTCAATTTCTTTCAGTAAAGTGAAGTGAAGTGAATTATATTTATATAGCGCTTTTCTCTAGTGACTCAAAGCGCTTTACATAGTGAAACCCAATATATAATTTATATTTAAACCAGTGTGGGTGGCACTGGGAGCAGGTGGGTAAAGTGTCTTGCCCAAGGACACAACAGCAGTGACTAGGATGGCGGAAGCGGGAATCGAACCTGCAACCCTCAAGTTGCTGGCACGGCCGCTCTACCAACCGAGCTATGCCTTACACAAAAAGTGGGTTAGAAGAGCAACATAGAACTGCAAAAACGACATCTGTATTTCTAAATGTTGATGTTGTCTTCTGATGTGAGTCTTACTAGGCCACGAGAAGGCAACTTGTTTCAAACACTGGACCAATGGTTCTATGAACCACAGTTAAGTTAAGTTAAAGTTAAAGTACCAATGATTGTCACACGCACACTAGGTGTGGTGAAATTTGTCCTCTGCATTTGACCCATTCCCTTGATCACCCCGCAGGAGGTGTGGCGGACGCTTCTCCATTTTCCCATCTCTTCCACAGATATAGAAAAAAAAATGCAAACACGCTCTGCCGGACAAACCATGGCGGAACGCAGTCCACTCAGGGTAGGCAGGTGAAGCAGAGCCTCATCTGTCATCTTTAAAATTAAAAACATTAAATAAATAATACTAATTGTCCGCTAATTTGTGTTCATCCATCCATCCATTTTCTACCGCTTATTCCCTTTCGGGGTGGCGGGGGGCGCTGGCGCCTATCTCAGCTACAATCGGGCGGAAGGCGGGGTACACCCTGGACAAGTCGCCACCTCATCGCAGGGCCAACACAGATAGACAGACAACATTCACACTCACATTCACACACTAGGGCCAATTTAGTGTTGCCAATCAACCTATTCCCAGGTGAATGTCTTTGGAAGTGGGAGAAAGCTGGAGTACCCGGAGGGAACCCACGCATTCACGGGGAGGACATGCAAACTCCACACAGAAAGATCCCGAGCCTGGATTTGAACCCAGGACTGCAGGACATTCGTATTGTGAGGCAGAACGCAATAACCCCTCTGCCACCGTGAAGCCAATTTGTGTTCAATCAACGTTAATTTATACAGCCATTAATTAAAAAAACCTAAAAGGGCAGCAAAACCACAACAACATCCTTGGCTCTGACACCACATCAGGCCAAGAAAAAACTCAACCTAGTGGGAACAATGAGAAACTTTGGAAGGGGCCGCAGATATGGTTCAACAAACCCCCTACCCCTCTGATTCTTCATCTAAACGGGATCATGTGAGCATCCCTTCTGCCGGCATCCCAGCAAGAGTAGAAATATTACATTAAGTGTTTGTTTTATTATGGTTATTTTGTGTGTTGAGCACCCAGCAATGCTGTTGATGCTATATATGTCACAGCCCGGGCGCACACCAGTGCGCATTCATCTGTGTGCCGCGCTGGGCACACTTCCAAAAGCGCGCCAGGCGCACAGCACTCCAGCTGCAGCAAGCGGTTGCATTTAATAATCAGCAATCAACGCACCTGTCGCTGATGAGAAGACCTGACTTCTTGAGCCAGCTCAACCTGCCAGAACGTAGCGATCTGTTCCCGTACAGTAAAGCGTCATTCAAGTTCTATGCTCTCTCTGTGTTCCTTTCCCGTCGTGTTCATTCGTCTCGTGTTTCCTTGTCGATCCAGCAGCCTTTCTCCGTTCCTGCATTACGAGCTGTATGTCTTGTCTCCCTGTGTTACCCTCTAGTTCTTTGGCTGCCCCTTTTGGCTCTCGACCTCTCGCCTGGATACATACTTTGACACCTCGCTATTGCCCCCGACTTCCTGCTTGTTCTCAAGGACCTCCAAGCAAGCCTGCTTCTCTTGGACTTCTGCCTCTCGCTCAACACTTCTGGTAACACACTACGGTTAATTTCTACACGTAGTTGCACACCGCACACATAGTTTGGAGTATTTACACACTTCATTTATTATTTATGTATATTATAATATTGTAGAACTGTAGAACTATATATACAGTAGATAAACTAACAGAGTTAAACAACGTCCCTGTTGTCTGTGCCGTCCTCTTCCCCTGTACAAACCGTAACAATATAGTGTTTCAATGGATCTGCACTCGGCTTCTTAAACTTATTGCTCATCCTCCTTGTGTTCGGGCTCAAAAGTAAAATGTTCCTGATCATAATCGTTGTTGGCTCTCTCAAAGTCTGCTTGATTAGCTTTGTTGCTGATGGGGAAGGGATCTGTGGTTGCTACTTCTACATCACGGATCACGTGATTGGCTTGCTTATTAACTTTCAAAATGGGTTGGGAATCTTTGTGAGATTTTAAGTATTTTAATTATATCTATTGACTCGCAAACTTTGGAAGTACTTTGGTGTCATTAATCAGATATATATGATAGTAGCTTTAACCTGAATGGATTAAGTAAAGAAGTGGAACAATGTACTAACATGAGCCACTTAAAAAAAAAAACAACGTTTAAACTACAGTTGTTTACAAAGTACAAAGAAGATGAATCCTGGTAAAGATCTTGAACTTGAGTTAAAAAAAGAGAAATATTATTCATCTTATAAGTGACTTACCTAGTTGTAAAGAAAACTGTTGTATTAACATTACACCGATTGTAATGTGTAAAATGTTTGAAATGTGTACATACAGTGTACAGGGAGTGAACATACGTGTAAATAATTGATATGAAGTGGAAAAAAGGGAGGATTAAATTTTGCTTTTTCCTGCTCCTTTTTGGACATGTAAAGAAAATGTAAAAATGTGTTGCATCATGTTGAAATTTCATACATTCAAATAAATCCAATCTGAATCTGAATATAGAGGTAACTTATTTTCCACTTTGCTGGTACTTTAAGAGTTTAAAAATGTCTGAAACAGTCTTACTCAACTGGAGGGTGTCATGATATTCTTTTTGTTGCAGTGCCTGGTTTCTGGGTCACGTGGCATAGCCAACTGCACGCACACCTCACACCTGATTTCTTCCTGACTACTTAGGCACCAGTATACTCCTGATGGTTCCCCTGTGTACATCCCTCTGCTTTGGCTCCACTCACGCTTTGCGTTCACTGTGGCTGAGTTCTGGCCTTGCTTTGTAGTGTTAAAGGGGAACATTATCACCGGACCTATGTAAGCGTCAATATATACCTTGATGTTGCAGAAAAAAGACCAAATGTTTTTTTAACCGATTTCCGAACTCTAAAAGGGTGAATTTGGCGATTTAAACGCCTTTCAATTGAAAGCCTGTCGGAGCGAAGACCTTTCACCCGTGACGTCACAACGTGAAGCGATCCGCCATTTCCTCAATCACATTACACGCACCAAGTCAAATCAGCTCTATTATTTTCCGTTTTTTCGACTGCTTTCCCGTACCTTGGATACATCATGTCTCGTCGGTGTGTTGTCGGAGGGTGTAACAACACGAACAGAGACGGATTCAAGTTGCACCAGTGGCCAAAATAGGCGAAAGTCCCTGGTTTGTTCCGAACACTTTAACCAACGACAGCTATGCTACGACAGAGATGGCAAGAATCCTGCGACACTCAAAGCAGATGCACCAAACTTTTAACATTGTGCATGAATGCACAAAGGTGAGTTTTGTTGATGTTATTGACTTATGTGGAGTGTGCTAATCAGACATATTTGGTCACGGCATAACTGCAAGCTAATCAATGCTAACATGCTATTTAGGCTAGCTGTATGTAGATATTGCATCATTATGCCTCATTTGTAGCTATATTTGAGGTTTCCTTTAAGTCCTCTTAATTCAATTTATATCTCATGACACACTATCTGTATGTAATATGGCTTTTATTTTTTTGTGGCTCCAGACAGATCTGTTTTTTTATTTTTGCTCTCTCTCCCTCACATGCTGCATCCAGCCTTTCCCTCCACCCACATTTAATGCCAAACAAACACATACCAATCGTTGGTTAGAAGGCGATCGCCGAATTCGTCCTTACTTCCTCCCGTGTCGCTGTCGTTTTTGTCGGTTTCGCTTGTATACGGTTCAAAGCGATATGGTTCAATAGCTTCAGTTTCTTCTTCAATTTCGTTTTCGCTACCTGCCTCCACACTCCAACCATCCGTTTCAATACATGGCGTAATCCATTGAATCGCTTACGCCGCTGAAATCCGAGTCTGAATCCGAGCTACTATCGCTATACCTTTCTGTGCTATCCACCATGTTTGTTTCTGGTGGCTTCACGCTGTGACGTCACAGGATAATTGACGGGTGGATATACTGATGGTGAAAATCAGGCACTTTGAAGACGTTTTTCGGGATATTGCGAGATGGCTAAAATTAATATAAAGTAATGAAAAATACATAATTGTATAGAATGTACTTTTTTCAATAAAACTGATTATCTGAAAAGATTTTAAACCATAAGAACAAAACGCGACAAAACCAAGAAATGTTTATCATATTTATAGGGAGAGCTGCAGTTAAACTCTAATAATCCAGTTAATATAGTGCTTAATAATAATAATAATAATAACTTAGATTCATATCGCCCTTTTCTAAACACTCAAAGCGCTCACAGAGAAGTGGGACTCAACATTCATTCACACCTGGTGGTGGTAAGCTACATCAGTAGCCACAGCTGCCCTGGGGTAGACTGATGGAAGCATGGCTGCCAGTTTGCGCCCACGGCCCCTCCGACCACCACCTATCATTCACTCATCATTCATTCACCAGTGTGAGCGGCACCGGGGGCAAAGGGTGAAGTGTCCTGCCCAAGGACACAACAGCAGCGATTTTTTTGGATGTCAATAGGTGGGAAGCGAACCTGCAACCCTGAGGTTTCTGGCCGGCCGCTCTACCCACTACTCCATGCCACCCCTTAACATAGCTGTCCAATTCCGGAGTACATTTGCACAATAATATGCAGCAATGGAAGTTGAAAAATGAACAGCTCTAAGGGTCTGCATCTTGTTATTGTGGTCGGGTTGTCTTCCTGCCTTGTGTTTTACTAATTTCCCATCCAGAGGAAATTGGGCCCATGCAAAAACATTCAAAGAGAGGACTTTCTCGAGGGTTGGGGAAAATAAGTTTCCTTTAGGTCACCTTAATTTCACATAAGTCTAAAAACACTTTTCTGTTTCTTTTTCTAAGTTAAGATTTGACAGATTTAACAGCACACGCCATCCAAATCACGCCATTACTGATACAGATACTGACAGCTTTCTCTGACTCCATGCAAACCCTGCTTCTCTTGCACCTCTTTGGTAAACCATGTACTGATTTCCATGACAGTTAGTGGCCTGACCTCAAGGTCCAACTTAAACTGAGATCCAGCTACAAAGCTCCTTTTGTTGAACTGCACTCAAGCAAAATGAAAAGGCTAACAAATGTTAATCAACGCTATAGTGTTGCAGTTTAAGGCAAAGGGAGTCTTGTTTTCTGGCTGCACTTTGAGCATTGAGTATGCACTTAGAGATGTAACCCCTCATTTATGGTCAATTACAGCTAAAAGAGCTAGTGTTAATGAAGGGTGCACAATTAAGAATGCCAGATGTTATTGCAGCCAATATGAGATATGGGCGCTTAGATGTTTTAGGTCGACTCGACACAAAAACACAAGTACAGTGTTCATACTAACACACACCCATGAACATACAAACAATAAGTGGCTCATAGGGCACATCTTGTTTGTTGTTTTGTACCTAGAATGAATAAATAATGACTCATAAACACCAGTGAGTGCACTCATAGTACATCGAGAGCTGCTGAGCAGAATGTCTTACAACTCTGTCATGTCAGAAAGCCAAGCTTGCAAGTTTCGGTAGGGCGAGTTTCCGACTGGTTTGGTGAGAACCAATGTTTAAACAAGGTATTGTGCTTTTTGTCATGGTCTGTGGAGCTTTCAGGTCCTACCTGTTCCTTCTGTGGGCTGCTCCCAGTCCAGTCCCTCGGGTCCCCAGTGGCCATGGTTAGGCCCCCTTTCCACTTCACTTGATGGAAGGTCCACCTCGCCACCCTCTGAGAGCTACACACAGAGATGCCTTTGTCAGATGAAGTCCTGCTCTCAGGAGGGAAGTCTTGGTAAGATTTTAGAGTGCTTGTAGTCAACCACTTAAACCTAACACTTTGCAGTAGTATTTTTCCATAATGTCCTGCACAGCTTTTCTCCTTTCCGTTTCACAATGAGCAAGAATCAAATGGAAAATTGTTGAGGTATAACATTTACCACTCAGTTTGGGGATGACTGGTCTGCAGCCAGGAGTGTCAGTCAAAAGCCAAAACCAAGCATCACCAGACCTCACTAAAACGTAGTGTCTGGCAGATGTGGTTTTAATATATGAAAATAAATATTGTAAGGAAAAATATCTTTATAAGCAGAACTCAAATAGACTCTCTGTACAGTATTATAATACCAGATGCCTCCTTGTAACCATTATCATGTCATCATGTTCATGGAATGAATTTGAAATATGGATGTTGTCTTTTATAGGGCAAGGAATCATATTTAAGAACCAAGTTTGAACACTTCTTACTGTAATACAAAACAATTATTACTCCAAACCAGCTAGAAAAAAAATGGTCATTTTGGAAAGTGTTTAATTAAACATAATGAAACTATAGTGGTTCCTCAACTTAAGAGTGCTGTAACGTAAGATTGTTTTTGAGATAAGAACAGTCTCTTAGCTTATTGTTACGCTTTAAATTGTAGGCAAAAATGTAAGTTGGCTTAGCAAATGTCACAGTGAACCCCTTAACATCCAACCAAAACATCAGCTCTTACTTGCTAGCATTAACTTATAGTTCAAGATGAATATAACTGTGTTTTTCCAACCATAGGAAGGAAGGAACTGGGTGTGAAGAACAGTTCTGAGAAGAAGAAGTGGATGATATTCATGGAATTAAAAAAATAAATTATCAAGAACATGACAGAGCATACAGCAGACTTTGCAAATCAGTCCGAGCATAGCAGTCTGCTAGTCTGCACCATACTGAAGCAGAATTAGTCTAATGCCAGCCAAGAATGTTAAACTAATATATACTGAGCAAAAATATAAACGCAACAGTGTTGTTTTTGCTCCAATTTTTCAAGGGTAAGACGTAAATGTTTGTACTGTGTACACAAAATATCTATTCCTCTCAAATATTGTTGACAAATCTGTCTAAATATGTGTTAGTGAGCACTTTTTCTTAGCCAAGATAATCCATTCCACCTCACAGCTGTGACATATCAAGATGCTGATTAAACAGCATATTTAATGTACAGGCATGCATTAGGATGACCACAACAAAAGTCCACCTTGAAATTTGTAGTTTTGCTTTATTGGAGGTCTAGGAGGGTAAGAAAAAGCAGTCAGTATCTGGTGTAAACACCATTTGCCTCACGATGTGCAACACATCTCCTTCGCATAGAGTTAATCAGGTTGTTGATTGTGGCCCGTAGAATGTTGGTCCACTCCTCTTCCATGGCTGTGCGAAGTTGCTGGATATTGTCAGGAACTGGAACACGGTGTCGTATACGCCGATGCATAGCATACCAAACATGCTCAATGGGTCACATGTCCGGTGAGTATGCTGGCCAGGCAAGAACTAGGATTTTTTTCAGCTTCCAGGAATTGTGTACAGATCCTTGCAACATGGGGCCGTGCATTGTCGTGCTGCAACATGAGGTCAATAGTCTCGGGTGAATAACACAACAATGGTCCTCAGGATCCCTTCACGGTATCTCTGTGCATTCAAAATGCCATCCAAAAAATTCACCTGCGTTCGTTGTCCATAACATACGCCTACCCATACCATAACCACACCGCCATCATAGGACACTCGATTCACAATGTTGGCATCAGCAAACCGCTCACCCACACACGCTGTCTGCCATCTGCCCTGAACATTGAAAACCGAGATTCATCCGTGAAAAGAACACCTCTCCAATGTGCCAGACGCCATCGAATGTGAGCATTTGCCCACTCAACTCAGTTACGACGACAAACTGCAGTCAGGTCGAGACCCGATGAGGATGACCAGCATGCAGATGAGCTACCCGAAGACGATTTGTCACAGTTTGTTTGAGGTGTATCTGCTGGATGGGGAGGTCCTGGGCTGATGTGATTACACGTGGTCTGCGGTTGTGAGGCCGGTTGGATGTAAAAATATGGTTAGAGGAATAAACATTCAATTCAGGGGCAACAGCTCCGGTGGACATTACCGCAGTCAGCATGCCAACTGCACGCTCCCTCAAAACTTGCCACATCTGTGGCATTGTGTTGTGTGATAAAACTGCACATTTTAGAGTAGCCTTTTAATTGTGGGCAGCCTGGGATGGATTATCTTGGCAAAGAAGTGCTCACTACAACAGATTTAGACAGATTTGTGAACAATATTTCAGAGGATTACGTCGTTGTACATAGTAAAAGTTTTCGATCTTTGAGTATAACTCATTAAAAATGCCCCATTAAAAATGAGGGCAAAACCAAAAGTATTGTGTTTATATTTGTGTTCACTGTATAAATGGCGGGCTTCACGGTGGAAGAGGGGTTAGTGCGTCTGCCTCACAATACGAAGGTCCTGAGTAGTCCTGGGTTCAATCCCGGGCTCGGGATCTTTCTGTGTGGAGTTTGCATGTTCTCCCTGTGAATGCGTGGGTTCCCTCCGGGTACTCCGGCTTCCTCCCACTTCCAAAGACATGCACCTGGGGATAGGTTGATTGGCAACACTGAATTGGCCCTAGTGTGTGAATGTGAGTGTGAATTTAGTCTGTCTATCTGTGTTGGCCCTGCGATGAGGTGGCGACTTGTCCAGGGTGTACGCCGCCTTCCGTCCGATTGTAGCTGAAATTGGCACCAGCGCCCCCCGCAACCCCAAAGGGAAAAAGCGGTAGAAAATGGATGGAGGGATGGATGTATAAACGGCAGACATTTATCGATTGAAATATGGAGAAGACGCTGATGGTGTGTTTGATCGAGAAGCTGTTCAAAGAAACATGTACCTCTCCAATGTAAATACTGTACATTAAGATTACATTGCTTAAACTGGAACAGTTGTTTGTAGTACATTTGATTGTATTGTTTTTATACAAGATTTTAAAACTTTTTTTAAAAGGCATGTTACATGTTAAATGTATGCTGTTTTGGGTGGGGGGGGGCAAGCACCAATTAAATTTATTTCAATCAATTATAAATGAGTGAAGTGATTTGAGATACAAGTGTTTTTGAGTTAAGAGCTTTGCAACAAAACCAATTAAGCTCGTAAATTCAGGTACCATTTCAAATAAATTCTAATCATTATACTTCAAATAAAGTATTAACATACTACAATAATACTGCCATTTTGTTGAATGACAGTTAAATATGACTTGTACATGGTCACATTATTTGATTGTAACTCATGTTTCATAAGATTAAATAATAAATGACACCCACACAAAAAAGAGAAACTAGTCTATTTGTTTTAGTTTCATTGGTGAGTTGCAGTGTGACTTAAAATCAACAAGACCAAAAAATAAAGATATGCATAAGCCATGAATTTGATTTTTGTGCTTCACAAACAGTGAAAAAAAAAAAAAAAAATGTTCTTCAGATTGCCTCAGGAATATATAATGCCTTCACTGAAGAACCAATCAATACACAAATGGCTTTCCATCCATCCATTCATGCATATTTGCAGTAGCGCTTACCCTGCTCAGGGTCTCAGGAAAGCTGCATGGAGCCAATTCCAGTTGAGTGAGATTGGAGTTAAAGGGCTTGTTCGACAACCATTTCCACACAATTTAGAGTCTTCAATTAATCAAACATGTATGTTTTCGGACTATTTAGGAGCAAACCAAAGAGGAATTCCTATCTAGAAAACTTTACAGACAGAAGTGTTATCTCTCGCTGTGCGGCTAATGTGCTAACTACAAAGTGCAACGGAGTGGCGTACTCCACATCACAACTCACCCACTGTTGATTGGGCATCACCACAGAAGTAAGCATGTCAGCCATGGCTCCTAACATCTGGTCAGTGCGTCCCTGATTTTTCTGAAGTGCCTTCATCCCTTCAGTCTTTTCCCAAAACAATTTGATCACCAAGAATCAAACTCCTTTTTAGTGTAGCTCGTGCCCCTCTGTTTCTCTTCCTTCAGCGTTTTTGTCTTGGTGTCAATGGAGTCTCTGTGTGAATCTGCAGCTCCATGCAAGGATTTCATGAAAAAGATTGATTGGTTCTGGAAGACGATCAGGGTATGTGCACTTGAGCTCCTGTTCCGTTCAACGAGCACATGTGTGAGCTGTGAGAGTCCAGGTCCAGCTTATAATAAAAGCCTCCTGTGCAAAGGTGCATGAAAGATTTATTCAGGCTTTCTTTTTTTGTCTGTATTCCTCTTGTGAGGTTTTGCTGACAAACTGTCCTGTCCTTCTGCCTTGATGTCCAACTGCTGAGACTCATCGCCCTCTCTGGAATCCTCCCGTCTAGTTCTTTATTGGCTGCACAAGATCACCACTCCTTCCCCCAAATCTCTCCTCCCTTCATCTTTCCTTCCCTCTATTTTTCCCTCCTTGACTTCACCACCTGCGAAGGTTTTCCTGTGTAACGAAATATCTTAAACTGTCCCATATATCTTCTTGTCTTCCTTTGAACACCCCCCACCATTTCCCTCTCCACAACTTTGTCCAAGACTCAGGCAGCGTGACACATAAAGTGTGTGCGAACGGCTCAGCGGCAGGGGCAGCCCCAAATAAGGAATGAACACGCGGCTACTGAAGCCCAACTATTTATGAGTCGGCGGTATCATCAATTACACAAATATCTCACTCGCCGATTTTAAAAAAGCTCACGTGCTTAAAGTGCTGATTAGCAATGCTCTATTGTTACAGTTGACAAAGATTTAAATGAAAACCACCTGTTCAAAACCTCAGAAGTCAGAAGTGTGAGCTTTTGTTTCCATTACAGACATTGTGTAATGTCGGCAATGGTAATGTTTTCGGCTAAAACTTGGTATTAAAGTCTCTGTACTGGGAATAAACATATCATGCCACAGTAACTTCACTTACTGTCGTTAAAACCACAAATGATCACTGTTCTGGCATGAGTGTCTAATATGATTACTCAAGTCTCACTGCTGTTCTCAATAAAGTGTTCTTTCCAAAGGAGCACATTGAACCCCACTTCATTCCTTCGGTAACAAATACATAATTTGAAATGAGTCACGCATATTAGAATAAGAGGACTATAATCTATAATTGTTAAACATTTTTTCTGGACAAGTTAACCCCACAAATGAATGTTCAAATGGAAGACAATTTTTTTTCCCATTTCCTTGTGAAATACTGATTGATTGATAAAGTTGAATGAAGGTTTATTTCATTCATATATTCATTTATTTTTTTAGGCAATGACACAAAAAAGTACAAGGTCGACAACACATAATAATATTAATTCATATGATTCAATAGGTAATGTACAGTATGTAAGCATGATGATCCAGTTTTGCCTGAAAGTGAGTGAGAAGAAGATAATTTATTTAATCCCACCCCCAGTTCTCCATTCAGTGATTAATACATTGAGCTTCACTGTTACTTTGTTTAAGGATCATAATACAAATGTTGTATCATGGTGGCATTAACACAGGTAACAATAATTATTACGCTGTAACAATAATTTGTAGCAACAATGTAGGAAGAATGAACAATACCAAGGGGCAAAATACAAACAATCATAATAGACAATATACCGTACCAATAATGGTATGGAAACATCGAGCACACGTTAACCCTATGAGACAGACTACAACAAAAAGTCAAATTAAATACCCTCATCTCTATATACCAACCAGACCCAATGTTTGTATAACAGATTAAATCGATGATTAGTTTGGCATGGCTTGTGTTGTAAATCCAGTTTGTTCCAGATTTTTACTCTGCATACAGACAGACACACAAAAACGTTTACGAATGGTTTGAGCTCTCAGGAATGAGAAATATCCAAAACCTCTCAAGTTGTTAGCCTGAACTCGTGTTATAAAAAAATGTTTTAGCTTAAGCGTCAATAATTTGTCAAATGCTTTATATAAGATTATTGATGTTGCGCTTGCAACGCAAAAGCAAGACAACTTGAAATAGCTTTGACACACAAACAAGTGCGCCATTTAATCACACAAAGAGTAGATGTGTATTTTTTTATGAAGCGACTCTAAATGGCGGACACAACAAGCCCCCTGTCAAAACTCTTGACGGTCATTTAAAGGGACCACTCACTCCCCAACTGTATATATGAATGGTAAACAAGAACCACATTGTTATGTGCACAATAGAACATTGGCAGTGAATAATGACGACAAAGTCAAGTAAACAGGTGTGGTGAATTTTGTCCTTAAAGCAACCGCTACACACGTCCCCCCAGAATTCGCCATCAAAAAAAAACAATCGTCAATGGACAGTGGCATGGACGGGCCGATCAGAGCGGGTGCTCCAGACAGATACAATCGCCTGGGAGTCTACAGGGGGCACCGGCAGGGTATTTGCACTGTCAAAGGTCCTGGGGCCCCACTGAGAAGGATGCAAAACCTTATCATGGTGCCCAGGCAAAGCGAGCGGACGACCCCGGCGCGGGATTACGGCCATGGTAATTGGCTGACTAAGATCCAAGTGGGCTGATTCGGTCAGACCGGCCCCCGACATCCAACAGAAAAAGATTGTCTCCGCTCTCCCGGATGCGAAATGGCCCATCGTAAGGAGGCTGAAGTACCCTGTGTAAAGGAGCGGGAACATGAGATGGTGTAAAGCTGTTTTGGGAATTGGTGATGGTGGAGAACCTTGGCGGCATCGAGAAGAACAGTACGCTGTTCACCGGCGAACAAGGGTGTTGTAGTGTTCGGAATGAAGTCACCTGGAACTCGCAAAAGCTGGCCATACACCAACTCTGCCAAAGAAGATTGCAGGTGTTTCTTGGGGGCAGTCCGAAGCCCCTGCATCAGCCAAGGGAGTTTGTCTACCCAACCGCTGTCTTTTAGGGACGCCCTGAGCGCTGTTTCCATAAAGGTTTACTATCAATTATTACTCCCAAAAATGTATTCTCACTTACGATTTCATTTAGGGAACCATAAATACTTATTTTCTGTTCAGACGTTTTGTTGCAATTGCCAAACATCACTATCTTAGTTGCATGTATATTAAAAGATAATGTATTTGTGACCAACCATTTTTTAATTACGTTTAGTACTGTATTTATGAGCTCATTATAGTCATCACTACTGTCCATGACAGCGTTATTTCTATTACAATGTTACCATATCAACAGACAGTATGAATCTAATATCATATACATTTGTTTACTATAATGTGAGTAAGGAAACTAGAATTAAAAGATATAATTTTTATAACATTCTATTTGGGAAAAAAATGTTAGCCTCTGTTTAGTTCCGTCTGCATTTTTAGGAATTACAGAATATTTATTTTCATTTGAGATGTTGCTATTTTCTCCAGAAAAAAAGGTCAGTACTATACATTTAATAAAATACTATCTATCTATAAATGTATTTATTGTGTTAATTTTAAATGTCTTCAGTCCCCCGTGAAAACGAGATGCTGCATCTCAAGGTGTTTTCCATTAATAAAAAATGGCCAATTCAGTGATAACTTAGGAGTGTTTTAAGACAAGAACTATCCCTCGGCTAACTGTTATGATTTCAATTTCGAACAAAAATTTGAATTGCAAGCATCCCCTCCATTATTTGGTGTAGCAAATGTCACAGTGAACCTTGTAAAATCTGCCTAAAACATCTGGCCTTACTCTCTAGCCTTAAAATTATAGCCAGAGATTGACATAGCTTTGTTTTTCCAACAATTGGAAGGAAGAAAGTGAGAGTGAAGCGCTGGGAAAAAAGTTGATGATATTCAGTGTTTCCAAAAAATAAATCATCAAAAACATGACCCAGTGTGCTGCCAACTCAGCAAACAAATTAGTACGTAGCACTGCTATTCTGCAGCACACTGAAGCAGAATGAGTTTATCTTAAGTCAGTAATATTAAAAAAATATCTCAAGTTCTTACATTTACCCATGAAAATATGGACAAGCTTTTGATGGTGTGTTTAACATAGAAACAGCTTGAAGAAGATATCGTAGAAGTCCACTCTCCAAGGTGAATACAGTATTTTATTATTACATCACTTCATAAAACTACTGCAGTTGTTTGTTGTACCACTGTGGAGGGGGAGCGGGTCACGTGTCCCCTGTGGGCAGGGCATGCGCAGGAGCCGGCAGTGAAGCAATGACAGGTGAGGAGATTTCTCAGCTGGAACGAGTATCCCGCGCTCCGCCTCTTCCCCTCCTCTTCCCTGTGATGAACAGCTCACATTGGCCCAGAGAGCGGAGTTTGCGGAGTTACAGCGGCGCTACTCGGATGTGTTCTCCTCGCGGCCCGGGCGCACGGATCTCTTCCGACATCATATTGAGACCAGCCCGGGAATTACGGTGCAGTCTCGGCCATACAGGCTCCCCAAGCACAAATGCAAAGTAGTTCAGGAAGAATTGAAAACAATGCTGGATTTGGGGGTAATAGAAGAATTCCACAGTGCGTGGTGCAGTCCATTGTTCTACTGTAGTAGGGAAGAAGGATGGGTCTGTGCGCTTCTGTGTGGCTTACCGCAAGGTGAACGAGGTGTCATGTTCCGACGCATACCCAATGCCTCGGGTCGACGAGCTCCTGGATCGGCTAGGCACTGCTCGTGTTTTTACGACATTAAATTTAACCAAGGGCTACTGGCAGATTCCCTTATCACAAGAGTTCCGGGAAAAAACGGCCTTCTCCACTCCGGAAGGTTTATACCAGTTCGAGACACTCCCGTTTGGCTTGTTCGGTGCGCCCGCCACGTTCCAGCGCCTCATGGACTGGGTGGTGCGACCCCACGCTGCATACGTGGCTGCCTACCTGGATGATGTTATCATCCAGAGTAGCAGCTGGGAAGATCACATTGCCGCGGGTCCTTGAGGCGGGTGGAGCTCACCGCCAACCCGATGAAGTGCGCGGTTGGCCGGAGGGAGGTACAGTATCTGGGGTACCACTTGGGGCGTGGGGGCCAGGTGCGACCGCAGGTCGACAAGACGGCGGCGATCGCGGCCTGTCCACCACCCAAGATGAAAAAAGAGGTGAGGCAGTTTTTGGGTATGGCAGGGTATAACCGGCGATTTATTCCCCGGTTCGCAGACCTGACCAGCCCACTGACTGACCTCACCCAAAAGGGTGCACCAGAACTGGTCCAGTGGAAGGAGCAGTGCCAGCGGGTGTTTGAAACGGTAAGATCTGCATTCTGTGAGGAGCCGGTGCTGCGCATGCCTGACTTCACCATCCCTTTCTGTCTGCAGGCGGACGCGTCAGGGCGGCGACTTGGGGCGGTGCTGTCCCAGCCGGTGGAGGGTGTTGACCGCCCTATCCTGTACATCAGCAGAAAACTCTCCGACTGGGAGGTGAGGTACAGTACGGTGGAGAGGGAGTGCCTCGCTCACCGGTGGGCGGTCAGGGCCCTCCGGTACTTCTTGTTGGGGCGCGTATTCAGTCTTTGCTCGGACCACAATCCGCTCCAGTGGCTCCACTGCATGAGGGATGCGTTGCAACCCTACAACATCCGGGTGGTCTACCGGCCGGGTACGCAGATGGCCGTGGCCGACTTCCTCTCTCGCCCCTCTGCGGGGGGGGGTGGACGCGGCAGGGACAGCTGCCCGGCCTGAAACTGGCAGTGGAGGCATGTGGAGGGGGAGCGGGTCACATGTCCCCTGTGGGCAGGGCATGTGCAGAAGCCGGTTGTGAAGCAATGACAGGTGAGGAGATTTCTCTGCTGGAACGAGTAATCTAATCACCTGTCTCTTTATTAGCAGCGTTGTAGACCATGAGGGGAGGGAGATGGAGGAAGCAAGGAGCGCGAGGAGACATTTTGCTGAAAAGCCAAAATGAACATTGAAAATAAAAACCTTGTAAACCCTGAACAAGGGCGTGTGGCCGTGGCCTGTTGTCCAAAATAACCCGGCGAGAGCAGAGCTTGTTACAACCACATTTTATTGTATTGATTTTTATACAATATATTTAATGTAAAAGTTTGTTTTCCTTTATAAAAGGAGTGTTACTGATCAAACTAATTCCACCTCATTTGAAAGGAAGACAATAATTTCAGATACAAGTGTTTTGAGTTAAAAGCTTCATCACAGAACTTGTAAGTTGAGGTACTAGGTTCCTCTAGTGTACAAGTGTTTTGCCCAGTATCGTTGACATATTTCATATATTCATATTATTCTACACCTGTCACAAGAGGACTTAAGTGGTCAAGTTGTTCTTGTGGTGCAACAAATGAGATTTACTCTCCAATAGTTAATGTCTGTTCTAGCAGAGTAAATGATGTCCAAACAGGACAGAAGCTCATAGTCTCATATTTGGTCCCTTCAGCAAACAGACAACTTAAGCTCGATCAAACAGCTGCAGCGAGTCTGCACAATCAGTTCCCAAAATGGTGTTTAAGAGTTTTTTTTTATTACAATTGACATAATCACCTGTCCTTGAGTCCAAGGCACAAAATCTAACTACATCCACTTCTCATTGTCATAACTTTCCCTAAATCTCCCTCAATGGACTCAAACCTGCATGGACAAGTTTGTTTCCTTTGCCCGGGTGGGTTTTTCTTTTCTATTTGCATTCATTGACTGTAATTTTAATTGTTGTGTGTCTTTCACAGTGGGCGCAGCAGCGGATTGGTATTCTTCAGCGTCTCAGTACATGTAAAGAATCAGAGTTAAGTGCTGGTAAAACCAGTCCTGCACAAAGTGCCAACAGTCTAATAATAGTCAAGCACTGGGTCTCCACAGCAATATTCACCAAGCAGGCTAAACTTACCGCATTGCTTTCCAAGGTCTGAACACTGACCTCTGCTGTCTAAAACCAAGTCAGGTGAGACTCAATGAGAGAGGAAATCTGGGGAAAGAAAGAAACACATAAAACATCCATATAGTTTTTGTTTTTTTTGTCAAATTGGAGCAATTGAGAGTTGACTGAGAAGATCGACATGCTCTGCTTTAGTTGGCTATGTGTGGAAAACTGCCATCTTGTGTTCACAAGTGAGATCTCAAGTATGCTTTCTTCTTAATCAGATCATCTGCTGTAATTTACCAGATCCACATCTTTTGAATGAGTGTCCAATTAGTTACTGAAACCCGGACGACGAAAATTGTCAAAAATATTCAAGGCATACTCATATGGACTTGTGGACTGCAGCACATACTTTTTAAAGCATTATTTGTCACATTTTTTCACCTACAAAAGTACTGTGTTTCATAATATGATCGAAGAGCGGCCGACAAGCTAATAAAGAGGAAATGTTGCACAACACCATTCACATGAGCAAAGTACCAGTTCAAAAGAGATCCAGATGTTAACATGAACATTTGACAACCTGTGATCCAAGCACCGAGGCTTTCAATAAACATGTTGTCCACATTCAGCAATCAGCCATGAATCATTAACAGGCTCATGAAATAGGAAACAAGGTTTACAAGTCAATATATTGGCTTTTTATGAGAATAAGATTCTATGTATGATTCAATCTTGTCACTATCAATGAAATAATATTCACAAACAGTCTTCAAAGGGTTTTAGTGGACTTCAGGGGAAGTAGCTTAAAAAAAAAAAATAACCTCAAGAAATATTTTTTGGAACTAATTATTTTAAAGGCCAACTGAATCCATATCAGTTCTTATGATGTGACAAAATGATCCAGAAAATGTTCGTTAATAGGGATTGTTAAACTTTTACACTATTCTTACATTTGCTTTATGTTTATTTAGCATACACACTCTATTCCCTGAAGGTCAATTCAAGGGAAGTTTCACTTTTCTGTAAACAGAGCATGGTTTTGCATGCATTACATACAGTATCCATCCATCCATTTTCTACTGCTTATTCCTTTCTGGGGTCCCAGGGGGCGCTAGCGCCTATCTGAGCTACAATCGGGCGGAAGTCGGGGTACACCCTGGACAAGTCGCCACCTCATCGCAGGGCCAACACAGAATAGACAGACAACATTCACACTCACATTCACACACTAGGGCCAATTTAGTGTTGCCAATCAACCTCTCATCTGATTGAACTGTTAAACAAGCTTATACGTTTCCCCAATATACCTGTTGGTTCAGGTATACAGTAATATAATTTGTGCTCATGTCCTTTGATTGAAAGTCAAATAATTCAACACCTGACTCCATGAACAGTACTCTATCGTTACGTTGTTTTTTTTCGTACATCCATCCATCCATTTTCTACCGCTTATTCCCTTTTGGGGTCGCGGGGGGCGCTGGCGCCTATCTCAGCTACAATCGGGCGGAAGGCGGGGTACACCCTGGACAAGTCACCACCTCATCGCAGGGCCAACACAGAATAGACAGACAACATTCACACTCACATTCACACACCAGGGCCAATTTAGTGTTGCCAGTCAACCTCTTATCTGATTTAACTGTTAAACAATATAACTGTTGGTTCAGGTATACAGTAATATAATTTGTGCTCAAGGTCTTTGTTTGAAAGTCAAATAATTCAACACCTGACTCCAAGAACAGTACTCTAATGTTACGTGTTTTTTTTTTCGTGCATTCTAAATCGTACAAGGTTGCTAACAATGCAGGTAATGAAGATACGATTTATTTTCCTCTAAAGCCCTACAAAAACATCCAAACACGGCCAAAATGTTTTATACGTATATATGCTGTGACTATATAGAGTATGTAATTAGTACCAGGCCCATTCATGATAACATGTAATATTTACAATATTTTGGTCTTTCTAAGCATTACTGAGACTTATTTTTGGTCACATTGACTTCACACAGTGCATAGCAACATTCGCTATTTCCATCAACAGCTGCTACTAATTATGGCAGGTTTTGTGAGAGCCAACGACCACTATGCTTTGGGACAATTGATGATGCAGTACCTTATATGTTTGAGCCTGAACATACAGAGGATGAGCTACAAGTTTTAAAAGCTGAGTGAAATGCAGATCCAACTACAGTGAAACACAAAACATCATGTAACAGTATTGCTAAGTGCTAAACAACATACATAATACAACATTTGAGTACAACAAAACAGTCACTTACGGTACAATGTACTGGGATGCCCACTGATTGGATGGTCATATATTTCAACACAAGACTTGTGCTCCCGGTTTAGTTAATTAATTCAGCATGATCCTCACTCTTCGGGTAAAAACTGTTGGGATGAAACGAGCATCTTGCCGCGTCTTCCAAGAGCTGTATCTAGTTTTAAGTTAAATTTCGAAGTCGACCAACTTCTCGGTTTATAGCCACAACCCTTTTACTATTCTGCACAAGTGCAAAGCATGATTTATAATCTAGAATTAACTTCAGTAGCGGGAGTAGTAGGAGCTACACTAGTTAGGTTACGCCTTCGTGGTCAAGGCAAAGTGTGACTAAAAGTAGTTATTGGGCTTTAATTCTTCCAAAAGTTAAAACAGTTGTTTAATTTTGTAGAAAAAAAACAGACAACAGACATAACATAAAACTATAGTCATCTCAATAAGCAACATTATAGCTTTAAGAAACACTCAAATTAATCAAGAAAATATATTGTGGTTGTCAGTTTCATTTTTAGATTAAGCAGAGTCAGGTTTATTAGTCTGCAGTTAAAAAAGAGCGTTTACACCTTGGAAAGCTGTTGCATCAGGTAAACTGACATGAATCACGGCTCCAACACGACAAACGTCGATTGAAACAAAGGAGGGGATTATCAAACTTATTCGAGACTGTAAATCATCACACAATGTTTCAAAGGTGTTAATGTCCAAAATATGGACAAAGTACAAACAATATGGTAAGGTTGTAAAATGCAAGCGTACTGTTAGACCAAGGAAAACATCAAAGATTCAAGATAGAAAAGTTAAAGCAACATATCTTAAAAACAGAAAATGCACAGTCAAACAAATTAAGAACAAAAGGGGGAAAACTGGAGCCAACGTCTGTGACCGAAATGTAAAAAAGCGCTTAAAGGAAATGGGATTTAAACACATAAAAGCCAAACAAAAATCGTCATTAACAGCTTATTATAGAAAGATTGTTTACAATGGGCTAAGGAAAAACAATCGTGGACTACGGATGACTGGATGAAAGTAATTTTCAGACAACAACAACAAAATATACATTTTTGGGTTATTTATTTACCAAATTTGTAAACAATGGCATAACATGCATATATATATACACACAGGGTCAATTGCCAAGGTTAATGTGGTCAACATAATACAATAAGAACTAAATAAGATAAGGCTCAGAATGGTTTCTTGACAAAACCTTTCTACATATAAAGTGCTTTTATTGATTGATTGATTGATTGATTGATTGAGACTTTTATTAGTAGATTGCACAGTACAGTGCATATTCCGTACAATTGACCACTGAAAGCAAACACCCCAATAAGTTTTTCAACTTGTTTAAGTCGGGGTCCACGTTCATCAACACACACACACGCACACACACACACACACACACACACACGCACACACACACACACACACACACACACACACACACACACACACACACACACACACACACGCACACCAGCCTGGCTAACTTGGCAGTAAGAGGATATATGGGCTTATTGTTCTTCCACCATATAAGTGGGTCAAAATTTAGTTTTTAATGCAATACAGCACCCCCCTGCCACCTCGAATGGGACAATCGGTAGAAAATGAATGGATGGCCTTAAATCTGCTGCTATAAAAACATTTGTTATTGTTTCAGCCCTGCCTGACTCGCCGAGGAGAGGCTGCTTGAATGCGGTGGTGACGCTTCAAAGGAGTTAGCATGTTTGACGTGTTGGCAGAAGCGTACCCTACTGCTGCTGAACAATGTCGGTAAACCTCCGTCCTCCATTGTTGTATCGCACCGCGCAGCCAAAGTGTTCCCAAACGGGAGATCTTAACAAGGCAGGAGGGTCTTCCAGCTCTGGCTTTTGCATGTTGTCCTCGCCAGGTCGCTGCTAGCCTACCGTGTGTTACGTACCGTTACACCCCTAATGTCCACACATACATATATACACACAAAAAAAAAGAATTAAAAAAAGATCACAGACATGCTAACACACAAGGTCACTACCCCAGCAGCTGGCCAATTCGCAGCAACTCGGAATACCTTGCAACACCAAGCTACCACAATGGATGCGGGGACAAGACCCAGCAGGCCCCAACCAAGACGGACACCCGGAAGGGATGGACGGTGAGACCCAGGAGATCCAGACTTGCAGCCCGGATGCAGTAGCGTGAGGCGCCGACCCCCGATTGACCAGCAGGCCCAGAGCGTATCCCCAGAAGTATACATACACATAAAAATATACATATACATATACATACACACACGTGTATATACATATATATATATATATATATGTATATATATATATATATATATATATATATATATATATATATATATATATATATATATATATATATATATATATATATATAAATACACACATATACACACACATACACATATACATATATATATATATATATATATATATATATATATATGCACATACACACATATATACACCTGCGCTGAGGTGGGGACTTGTCCAGGGTGTACTCCGCCTTCCGCCCGATTGTAGCTAGGATAAGCACCAGCGCCCCCACTACCCCAAAGGGAATAAGCAGTAGAAATGGATGGATGGATGGATGGATGGACATATATACACACATATAACCCCGTTTCCATATGAGTTGGGAAATTGTGTTAGATGAAAATATAAACGGAATACAATGATTTGCAAATCCTTTTCAACTTATATTCAGTTGAATATGCTACAAAGACAACATATTTGATGTTCAAACTGATAAACATGTTTATTTTTTTTTGCAAATAATCATTAACTTTAGAATTTGATGCTAGCAACACGTAACAAAGAAGTTGGGAAAGGTGGCAATAAATACTGATAAAGTTGAGGAATGCTCATCAAACACTTATATGGAACCTCCCACAGGTGTGCAGGCTAATTGGGAACAGTTGGGTGCCATGATTGGGTATAAAAGCAGCTTCCATGAAATGCTAAGTAATTTCACAAACAAGGATGGGGTGAGGGTCACCACTTTGTAAGCAAATTGTTGAACAGTTTTAGAACAACATTTCTGAACGAGCTATTGCTAGGAATTTAGGGATTTTACCATCTACAGTCCGTAAAATCATCAAAAAGTTCAGAGAATCTGGAGAAATCACTGCACGTAAGCGATGATTTTATGGACTTTTGATCCCTCAGGGGGTACTGCACCAAAAACCGACATCAGTGTGTAAAGGATATCACCACATGGGCTCAGGAACACTTCATAAAACCATTGTCAGTAACTGCAGTTGGTTGCGACATCTGTAAGTGCAAGTTAAAACTCTACTATGCAAAGCAAAACCCATTTATCAACGATATCCCGAAACGCCGCCGGCTTCGCTGGGCTCGAGATCATCTAAGATGGACTGATGCAAAGTGGAAAAGTGTTCTGTGGTCTGACGAGTCCACATTTCAAATTATATTTGGAAACAGAGGACGTGGTGTCCTCCAGAACAAAGAGGAAACTAACTATTCAGGTTGTTATAGGCACAAAGTTCAAAAGCCAGCATCTGTGATGGTATGGGGGTGTATATGTGGTCAAGGCATGGGTAACTTACACATCTGTGAAGGCACCATTAATGTTGAAAGGTCCATACAGGTTTTGTAACAGCATATGTTGTCATCCAAGCAACATTATCATGGACGCCCCTGCTTATTTCAGCAAGACAAGTGGTTTCTTAAAAAAGGAGTGCGGGTACTTTCCTGGCCCGCCTGCAGTCCAGAACTGTCTCCCATCGAAAATGTGTGGCGCATTATAAAGCTTAAAACACAGCAGCGTAGACCCCGGACTGTTGAACGACTGAAGCTCTACATAAAACAAGAAAGGGAAAAAATTCCACTTTCAAAGCTTCAACAATTAGTTTACTCAGTTCACAAACGTTTATTGAGTGTTGTTAAAAGAAAAGGTGATGTAACACAATGGTTAACATGTCCTTTCCCAACTACTTTGGCACGTGTTGCAGCCATGAAATTGTAAGTTAATTATTATTTGCAAAAGAAAATCAAGTTTATGAGTTTGAACATCAAATATCTTGTCTTTGTAGTGCATTCAATTGAATATGGGTTGAAAAGGATTTGCAAATTATTGTTTTTATGTTTATATTTACATCTAACACAATTTCCCAACTCATATGGAAACGGGGTTTGTATATATGCATACACACACACATATATATGTATTCATACACACATGTGCACATATACATATACTGTACACACACATATACACATCTATAAATACCCACATACCTGTAACCATACATGCACACATATACAGTACATACATACGCACATTTACATCCATCCATCCATCATTACACACACACACACAAACACACTCATGTATATATATATATATTAGGGGTGGGCAAATTAATGCGTTAATTACGAGTTAACTCATCAATCTATTAACGCCGACAATTATTTTATCGCACACTTGCGTATGTTGTTTACATACTTTTATTTTGTTAACGCCTTTTCTTAAAAAGATGGCGTCGCCCGGATGGGCTTCGGGGTCGAGGGGCTCTTGGTAAAGATGGAACATTTGGCAAAAATACCAGACAATTCTGCAAATTTCATGGCTGGCTTACAGCGTGGTCACTCTGGGATCACTTACGACCGCCAGACAATTCTGGATGTGGATAAATCGGGCCGTTTTGGACTGAATGACGCGTGCTTGCTAGACCGGCTAGCTAGCATGGGAATACTTTGCCGGCTACATCCAGCGGCCTGTGAAGCAGCACAGTATATGTGTTGTCTGTCTATTTATGAATAATGCAGACGAGAAGTGTTGGCTGAGTTCTTAACGTTTGCTTTCAGAGCGTGCGTATCACAACATACAAGATGCCGTCATGGCGACACACAACCTATACCGGGCTACCGTGCATGCTCGTCACTCCTGTTGCATGCTGGGTAGGGTAGTTCTTTTTTTCCCTGGCTCATAACATCACAATATAGTACCATGTATATGATGCGTTCAGTTTATCAAAGCACCAAGCAAACAATCGGAAAATTCCCATCATATCAATTCCTAGATATGGTCATAATTATTTTAAGTTCACTACGCAGAATAAACACAACATTATTAATATTGCTACTACGGATAATTTGATCAGAAATTCCCTAAAACAGCCCACTACCTATAATATAGTTTTTTCAAACATAAGATCCCTGATAAAAAAAATGTTTCTGCTGTTACCTCAGAAATTGCCTGTTCAGATGTTATGATTGTGGCTCAGAGATTTGTATGTAGATTATATTTATTTTCCATAACAAACAGGATACCTTAAATACCCTGGCAGTGGCAATAAGCTTAAATGTTTGTATTTACATTTTTTGAGTTGATGTTCATAAAATATGCTATTTAACTGCTACTGTTTAACAAGGACTGATTTAAATTGTGTTTGCACAACAAATGTTTTGGCGCTTTTGTTCATGTGAGAGAATATTCCAATAAAGGTGCACTACACACTACTTTTGAATTCATTATTGGGCTTTGCGTATACAATGCAGTTAATCGTGATTAATCGGAGAAATAGTGCGATTAACTTCGATTAAAATGTTTAATTGTTACCCAGCCCTAATATATATATATATATATATATATATATATATATATATATATATATATATATATATATATATATATATATGTATATACGACAATAAATCCATACACAGGCCGGAGGGACAGTGATTAAGTCCTGGCACCCACTGCCCACTGAGAACTCGCCAATCCCCCAAGCCCTACAGGACCGGCCGTGCACCCCCGTCACCCAGGGACAACCACTGACAAGCCCGCCCCGGACAACGGCCCGAAACCGAGCGCGGCAGGGCGCAAGGGCACCACAGGCCCACACCCGACAAGCCAACCAACACAACAATAAACAAGTATGAAGCCGGCAAGTTCGTTAGCCCCGACAACAAAGACGAGTGCGCGCTAGCACCAGTCACAACATCAACATTGATTGATTCCGCATTTTGTTTACTGCTTGATCTCAAAAGGAAATTGTTATTGACTACCACAATATATGTTCCTGATTTATTCTAGTTCTTTGGACTGGACTCTCGCGACTGTGTTGTATCCATTGTGGATTGAACTTTCACAGTATCATGTTAGATCCGCTCGACATCCATTGCTTTCCTCCTCTCTAAGGTTCTCATAGTCATCATTGTCACCGACGTCCCACTGGGTCATTATTGTCACCAATGTCCCACTGGGTGTGAGTTTTCCTTGCCCTTATGTGGGCCTACCGAGGATGTCGTGGTGGTTTGTGCAGCCCTTTGAGACACTAGTGATTTAGGGCTATATAAGTAAACATTGATTGATTGATTGATTAAGCCAGAAAGTTGAGTTTTGTGCCTTTTGTGCTATCTTCTTTTTTTTGTACAAAGCTAAAAAAACTGAATAAACATTTTTCAAGACTGGTGATTACATTCTTTTCCAGGGGTTGTACATTGTTAATTGCCTTGTACTAGCAGTTTTTCACTATTAAGACTGCACGGAAAAGAGAACGACATGTCTTCTTGTCAGACATATGGATTGTGAATTTTAGGCAAAATAGCGTGCCTTTAAACATAAGTTTAAAAAAAAACAAGCAAAGATGGAAGTTTGATGAGCTGTTTCTTGAATCCATCCATCCATTTTCAACCGCTTATTCCTTTTGGGGTCGCGGGGGTCGCTCGTGCCTATCTCAGCTACAATTGGGCGGAAGGCGGGGTACGCCCTTGACAAGTCACCACCTCATCGCAGGGCCAACACAGATAGACAGACAACATTCACACTCACATTCACACACTAGGGCCAATTTAGTGTTGCCAATCAACCTATCCCAAGGTGCATGTTTTTGGAATTGGGAGGAAGCCGGAGTACCCGGAGGGAACCCACGCATTCACGGGGAGAACATGCAAACTCCACACAGAAAGATCCCGAGCCTGGGTTAGAACCCAGGACTGCAGGACCTTCGTATTGTGAGGCAGACGCACTAACCCCTCTGCCACCGTGAAGCCGTTTCTTGAATCCATTTAGGCAAAATAATTGCGCTCCAAATGTGTTTTTTCCAATCTCAACAAGTTTGTGTCCTGCAGAAGAAAAACATGTTATGCCGACATCCCCACAGATTTTGCCTAGTCTGACCAGGGTTAAAAAAAGGAGTTCAGAACATTTAGGGAGAGAATGTACACACTGCATTAAAAATCATATAAACATTGTTCCCATAGTATATCATTTAACAATATGCTTATAACGAACACTTTCTGGTTACAAAATGTTGGGGGCAAAACATTGTTAGTTTGCTCATGTGTGCATATGTTCTCATGAATGTGTGTGTGCGTGTCATCCCTGTCAAGGGAATAATTACTACCCACGGCACCCCAAGGCTGGGTTTGTTGTCCCAGCAAATGGATTTGCATGGGAAAACAGAACCACGACACTATAGCGACTCCCAAGACACAGGGGATCTATTCAGGAAGGGGGTGTTCGACAGCAGAGCAAGTCAGTTGGTCAACACAAGTGCCTGTGATTCAGTCACAGAGTGGATTTGGACACTAAGAGAAGTTTGCTATGACACACCAGATGGGCCGAGGGGGCTGTCCATGGACTGAGAGAGCTGTGAGAAATAAAGAGAGGGAGGGAGAGAGAGCAGACTACCTCAACAGACTGTGAGGGGAGCAAGGGTTGACTCTGTCTGTTTCTTTTTGCTAATCCCTAAATCTTCTGTAATCGGGATGACAGGGGAAGAGCATGCTGCCTGATTTAGGACCACACACTTGGCTGGAGTGCTAACTGATCAGACGACCTAACAGGCCATTGGAAGGCATGGAGGGAGTAGGCAGAGTAGACTTCCAGACAGTTTGAGGAACTTCAACTTAACCACTTTCTCACGAGAAAAGGAGTCCTGTACAACAAGATGTTCAAAAAGAAAGAGAAAAGAAGAGGACTTTCTGTGGTTGCATTCATCTAGGGTGAGACTTACTGCTGTGAATGTATGCCTTAACCGTGCAAAGTGGACAGTTGCTTAATTTTCAAGTGTGCATCACAGTCAGGCGTCAGTCATACTTGGAAATCAGAAGAAGAAGCTTTAGCAGTTTAAAAAGGTGTTGTTCAGCATAAAGAGGGAGCCACAACGGAAGTTAAATTTAAACAAAAAAAATAATGTTAATCATTTGTGAAAAGGAAAAGACGTGTTACTGCTGACAGAAAATCTTGTGCTTGATTCATGTCTGAAAACAAAACATAGGCCAGTGAGGTATATATAACAAGTTAAAAGTTTAGGGACATAGATTATAGTAAAACAATCTAGCAGAGGGTAGCCTATATTTTGTTCTTGTTGAGCCTTATGGACTCAAATTATCACCTTTGGTGTGGTGCTGTATCGAGGTATATTTAAAAACAGTATCCATTTTTACTTTGAACTGCCAGAATAAAGAGAGCCATTTGTCTGTTTTTCGGGTGAATTAAGTTGTCAGTGTCTTAATGGAGTAAGCCTTAAAAACTTAAATCGAGCGGAGACAGAATAGTTGCGGAATAAGTGCATTTCCAACATTACAGTAGCTTATAAAAGAGATACATGCACAACATGAAGGCAACTTCTAACTGTACTTTGTTCTAGGCATGCATGTTGAGAGGTTTAGAAACCAGGTAGAACTCTATCAGCTTTGGATATTAGTCCTGACTGACTCTTTAAGAAATTGGACACGTCATTGTGATCGCCATTAGATCATTAGCCACATAGCTTTGGCATAGTGTTGTAAAGGGACGGCGTGGCGTAGTGGGGAGAGTGGCCGTGCGCAACCCGAGGGTCCCTGGTTCAATTCCCACCTAGTACCAACCTCGTCATGTCCGTTGTGTCCTGAGCAAGACACTTCACCCTTGCTCCTGATGGGTGCTGGTTGGCGCCTTGCATGGCAGCTCCCTCCATCAGTGTGTGAATGTGTGTGTGAATGGGTAAATGTGGAAGTAGTGTCAAAGCGCTTTGAGTACCTTGAAGGTAGAAAAGCGCTATACAAGTACAACCCATTTATCATTTTTTTAAAGCATCTCTCAACTGGAAGATTGGCGGTTTAAAACTGTGTGAGAGACATTAACCAATGTATATACTGTGCAGTTAATACACTGACTGTGACACAGACACGATGCTTCTCATTGTGACCACCATATGGTCATTCTCAAGCACCTCTATCCTCCCACCAGGTTTACATTCATTCACTCCATACCATTTGTCTATCAATCAATATTTAAATCTACAGTACCCATTGACCATTCAAAAGGAATTTTGCATGTTGTATATTTATTTACCCTCCACTCTTGTCCAATAATCATGAAACCAGTTTAACAGAAAAAACATTTGTAAAAGATTGCTCTACAGCCTGATTATGCATTAAGTAATCAGACTTACAGATAAATCGGGCTGAAGTTAGGTGAAGCTCCTCATCCACTTTAGGCCTCAGTCAATCCCTCTCAAGTCACCACACCTATTAATATGTTAACTACAAAGGTGCTCTGTTGTTAGTCTGACAGCCAAACAGGAAGAGGAAAACACTGATGTTGCAAAATTAGATAAGAATACACAAAGGTTGATATTTTTTATAAGTTTCTGCACTGAATGAACCCTCATCTGTTATGAATCGTTAAAAATGTGTACTTTATGTAATGTTCCATACATCTGTGTTTAAGATGACAATGGTGTGGAGTAGACAAGACATTCATGGCTTCAACAAGCGACGACCCCAACTTGGGCGCTGGCCCACATGAGGATTCAGAGATCACCCCAGATGATTCTGACTCTGGAAGTGTCCTTTCTGATGACTCAGTGCTTCCCAACTTCGAGAGGGATGACAAGTATGCAGAGCCACCTAAAACACTCTATGAGGCATGTACTCGGAATGATCCCACATCTCTGCAAAGGATCTTGGAGAGAGGTGTTACCAAGGAAGAGGCCATGGAGTTGGACATTAACGGAAGAGTGAGAAACACAGCATTTCACATAACTTGAAGCCTAAAGATTTATAAAATTAGATACACCTGTATAATCTAATTAGTGCCAAGAGAAACTCTGCATCAAAAAGGGCACCTTTACAAAAACAAGACTTTACCCAGCTTTTGTGTTGAATATAATTATATGTGCAAATATTTTTTATTAATTATTATCATAGACAAATAGTCAATGACTTATTTGAACTTGTCCCACCCATTATATCGCCAGCATTTTGGTTGATGGTGGCCATGTTTTTTCTACCAATCATATTCATATTTTACAAACTTGAGCAAAGAGTGTGAGAAATGTCAATGCATCTTATATAGTATAAAGTTGGGGTTTAATAATAGCGCCCCTATTTGGTGTATTTTTCCGAGAAATCATAGTAGAGGAAACCAAATGTTTACCCTTTTGTGATCAGCGATTCAAGATCAGCTACTGACGGGTCATTACACACATAAGGACAAGCCATGGCGTAATGTTTGCAAAAAAGTCAACCATAAATATGAGGTTTTTTACTTTGTTTCCTGTCAGAGTGGACTGATGGTGGCGGTATGCAAAGGATTTGTGGACATTGTCACCAGGCTGCATATGTGTCCTCTAATAGACATAAACCATCAAGACAATGATGGCAACACTGCCCTGATGATAGCTGCCCAAGCTGGTATGTTTTACACCAGTGGTTCTCAACCTTTTTTTAGTGATGTACCCCCTGTGAACATTTTTTAAATTCAAGTACCCCCTAATCAGAGCAAAACATTATTGGTTGAAAAAAAGAGATAAAGAAAAATACAGCACTATGTCATCAGTTTCTGATTTATTAAATTGTATAACGGTGCAAAATATTGTTAATTTATAGTGGTCTTTCTTGATCCATTTGGAAAAAAGATAAACATAACTAAAACTTGTTGAAAAATAAAGAAGTGATTCAATTCTAAATAAAGATTTCTACACATAGAAGTAATCATCAACTTAAAGTGCCCTCTTTGGGGATTATAATAGAGATCCATCTGGATTCATGAACGTAATTCTAAACATTTCTTAACAAAAAAATAAATCTTTAACAATAATATTTATGGAACATGTCCACAAAAAAATCTAGCTGTCAACACTGAATATTGCATTGTTGCATTTCTTTTCACAGTTTATGAACTTACATTCATATTTTGTTGAAGTATTATTCAATAAATATATTCATAAAAGATTTTTGAATTGTTGCTATTTTTAGAATATTTAAAAAAAAAAATCTCACATACCCCTTGGCATACCTTCAAGTACCCCCAGGGTTACTCGTACCCCCCATTTGAGAACCACTGTTCTACACTATACCAAAGAACCAAACCTTGATTTAGTGAGATCATATGATTGATTGCTGAGTTTGTTTTTTTATGCAGGCTTTGCCACCATTGTAAATTACATCATGAACTACTACCCTGGTGTGGACACTGAGGTCAGGGATCCTCGTGGCTTCACTGCTCTCATAAAGGCCGGTCTGCAGGGCAGAGAAGACTGCGTGTCGGCCCTGTTAATGCATGGTAATACTTAACACAAGTTTTTTATATCAAAAACTGACAGATAACATTTCATTAAACAACTCAGTTGAAAATGGTAACTGTATATAGTGCACATGCATCACTGGAGCATATACACAATTATAGTTTAGGGAAAAAAATACATCCAGAGTTTCTCACACATTCATTTATTTGTTGCGGCCCACCACTAAAGAATTACGGCTGTCACAAATAAAGAAACATTTTTTCAAAAAAACCCAATATGTTTTAATTTTTTTTCCGGCTTTTGACTTGCTCGACCGCTCATATTTACATATAAATATGTCAATATTTGATAAATATGCATATAAATATGTACATAAAGTGTTGTAATTATATTCCAACTCCGCGTTCTTCTTGGTCATCGCCGCCACTGCCACCCCCCCCCCAGTTGCCCAACCACACCACCACAAATAGATACCTTACCTGTGGGAAACACTGACATCTGATTCAACCCACAGCTCAGAGATGCATCTCTGTTTGCGTCTCCACCCCACTGACTCTACTGTATGTTATGCATATACTGTGTATGTGTATGTGTATGTGTATACAGACTATATGTTATGTGCAAGTGTTTGAAATGGTCAGTGAGTCAAGAAATAACCTCTACACTGTAGTTGATCACCCTCAAAAATAGAGGTATGAAACAAGTACATTTCTGTAATGTTTTTAAGAATTTTCCCTTAAAAGTAAAATATTGTTCTTTCAGAGGCCATAAGTATACCTATATACAACCAAAAGGGTACAAAGTACAAATATGTACTATTTCCATCTTAAGTGTACCTGCTGCATTGAAATATGTTTAGCTCATAGACAATATATAGCCATCCATCCATCCATTTTCTACCGGTTATTCCCTTTGGGTTCGCGCGGGGCGCTTGTGCCTATCTCAGCTACAATCGGGCAGAAGGCGGTGTACACCCTGGACAAGTCACCATCTCATCGCAGAGACAATATATATTAATAATATTTATAAATAGGGTATTCTAATGCAATAGCAGTATAATAATAGTTAAGGCATTTAGAGAAATTATAACAATAATGTTTACTTTAACTTTTTAACTTTAACATGTGTCTTATATTAGCATGTTTGATTATTACCATCATCTTTATTCTATTAACTTTTATTTATCATTTTTAACATGATCTTGTTTTATGGTTTACATCATGTTGGCACTATCAACTATTTAAGTATTTAAAACAACTAGTATGTGAAGCATTTTAGGCTGTATGGGGTTAGGGACTTATAACGATTGTACTTTAACTGGTAAAATTAGATAAGGTTCAAAAATGGACCTGGGCTGAATAGTGCTGCCAATCAACATATCCCAGGACGGCACATGTCTTTGGAGGTGGGAGAAAGCTGGAGTACCCCTCCCAGTTACGGGGAAAGCATCCAAACTCCACACAGAAAGACCCTGAGCCCGGGAATCGAACCCAGGACCTTCTTGCTGTGAGGCACGATCAATAATAAACACAACTTAACAGCATTTAGTACACCATAAAAAAAAAAACAACAACAAATGTCTAATTTTGTGATGCTGCAGTATAAAATGTGCTGTAAGTGCTGTAGTTTTCTTATTGGATATTAGTAATCTATCATAATTCCAGAAATAGCCACATGGTGGTGCCAGTTGACTGAGTTGAAGGCCCAACTGCTTCCTCAAAACTTGCAAACATGCTGTAACATGAAAATGATCTATTTGTCAATGACCCATTCCACTTTTTTTCATGCACAGGCGCAGACATGAATGCAACGGACCATGTGCAGGGACGTGGCTTGAAAGATTGGGTTTTGAAAACGGGACGATTTGAGACAATGAACAGAATACGCCGACTGCAGGCCTTTCCTGTCGCTCAACAGTTTTGTGAGAACTACACTCCTGAGTGGCCTGATCTTAAGCAGATAGTGGAAAAAGCAACTGCTCATAAAACAACAGGTCAGAAACTGAAGCAGTGCTTAAAGGGCAGCTTCACTTTCAGCTTCCCTCAGGACCCCCAAGACAATGGAGTCATGGACAACATGGTGCGTATGACCACAAGCATCCACAGCCCCCTAATTGCCACCGGTTGCCACCCACTGTGTCCCAGCAGCCCCCCTGAAATTGGAAAACGTCGTTTTGCTGTTCCCGAATTACTTGACAAGCACAGCAACAAAGAGTTAGAGGAGAGCACCGTATCACACAGCTACAGCTCCATTACCTCCCCCTCTCCCAGCGCTGCATCAGTCGCCTCAATATCACTGACCTCCTGCTGCCAGGAGTCGGACCGTAGGGAGAGCATGCCACCTGGGGGAATGAGAGGCTTCATTCCCCGCAGCATTGCTCACAGGAACAGCATCTTCCCCGCAGGCTGCGTCCCTAAAATCGAAGTGACCAGATCTGGTGAGGCTACTCCAAAGAAGGAGAAGAAGAATAAAAAGCAGAAGGGCTACCTGGAGCCTCCAGTATGGAAATATAAGGCCGCCAAGGAGGAGAAGAAGAGGGAAAAGAAGGAAAAGGAGCAGGAGAGAATGTCAAACGGTTCTAAACAAAACATATCAACGTAATGCGACATGGTGTGACTCAGAAGGTAGTGTGGCACTACAGAATGTTGATGGTTGCTGGTCACTGCTGTTGTGTCCTTGGGCAAAACACTTCACTCTTATCCAAGTGCCACACACACTGGTGTATGAATGTGAATTAATTTTTGGTGCAAGTTGGCAGCCACATTCTCGTAAGTCCACCCTTGGGCAGCTGAGGCTACAAATGTAGCTTACCACCATCAACGTATGACTGTGGTGTGCATTAATAATACATTCTCCATGTAATGCGCTTTTGGACACTATAAAAAAGTGCTACATGAATATAATCAATTTTTATTATTAACACCCACAAATGTATGTTTTCTTTACTCACTGTGGTCATGTGACATGAGTTGCAGGACATTGGTAATGCCTAATGGGAACATATGCAATATTGACGGAATTCACATGCTCAATTTAATGAGCATTTAGTCATTTTTAAAATGTAGCTGTTTGCACTTACAGGGTAATTCATTAAAGTTTACATTGAGAACGAAAGTAATGTGTCTTTAAGGCAAAGCAAAACAATAAATGATAAAATGCCTGATTTTTAAATGTTCAAACCTGCATGTTCCAATAGCAGGTCACATCAAATGAAATTACTCTAACAGTAAGTGACAAATCCGTTCCTTTTGCAAAAACATTTTAATCGCTAATAATTATAACCTAGTTTAAGCACTTTAATTTGCAAAAGTAAATCCCTTCACTTCTGCAAAATTTCAGACTGCTATAGAACTTACACAGAAGTACCTTAAATTGCAAGCTTCAAGGTGCTGATTTGATTGATTGATTGATTGAAACTTTTATTAGTAGATTGCACAGTTCAGTACATAATCCGTTCAATTGACCACTAAATGGTAACACCCAAATAAGTTTTTCAACTTGTTTAAGTCGGGGTCCACACTGTTTGCAAATGTCTCAAAGTAACATTTTTCAAAGCAAAAATAATAACAAGAACACCACTAGCTAGCTTGTATTACCAATAGTGGTTTAACACAACACATTTCTTTGAGAATTGACTATATTTTTAACAATTCAAAAGTGTATAAAGATTTACCGGCCCGAAACAAATGATTGGTGTTAACGGTTGTCACTCACCCGGTCTCATCAACACGTAAAGGGCATATTATGATTTGTTTCTACATTTAAAACACTTCCTTGTGTTCAACATAACATGTAATGGATGTTCTTTGGTTCAAACGTTGCATAAAATAAGTTGTACAGGACATCTTCAAGCTGCTTTCTGACGATCTCTTCAGAATCCACCATTTTCTGGGCGGTCTAATTTCTATGCCTCCACTTCGACTGCGTTTTCTACCCGTGAGACAAGTTGCAGTTTTTAGCGCTTCCATATCAAGTCAACTGACAGATATAAGTTAGAACTGTAAGCTACTTTGTATTAGAAATGGCAACAGTGAATGATGTAAATGCATGTAGTCTCCCCACAACAAGAGGACACAGAAAAAGAAGGAACTTAATGACTACGTCGGACATCTAACTTTACTATATATAGAGATATCAGCTGATGTTACTAATAGGAATATAACGTCAAAATTGGGGCAAACTCAAAACGACTCGTTTGGAGGAAGTATAAACGAAGTCAAGATTATTTTATAAATATCTACGCCATGCCTAACAAGTCGCCTTTAAGTTTGGCACTCTTCAGCTGAGGTATTACCTGTACTGCATAACCTAAAAAGTAGCGTTCTCTCTGTATGCTATATGCTGTGTATGCTGTATGTAGCACTAGCGTCTACCAGATGCCTTTTATATGTATTTGAATTTTTGAAATAAAATTAATTAATCAGGGGTTGAGCTGGACTCATGATTCTCTTTTCTGTCTGCAAGTTTTCCTCCAATAAATGTGAACAATTCTATGCTTCCAACGTTGTAAAATAAAAAAATACAAAAAGCCAGCTTGTATAAGTATGGAGTGAAATAACTGTAGAGCTCTGACCTCAACCACTGCGATGAACTATAGGCCGATAAGTTGATCTCAGGAATGCTCTAATTGGTGAATGGACAATAATGATGATTTATGTACAGCCAGATTTTCATTTTATTAAAGAGGGAGATAATCGTTTCAGCCATCATCAGTCAGATTGCCGTTCTTCCTCTTGCTAAAAATAATATTATTGTGTTGAATGTGATTATATAACACAAATACTAGAATGCATAAAAAAAATCCGTCGTCATGTCTTTAATAATGATTGTGAACGATAGGTAAAATAAAAATAAAAAAAAAGCAGTTCCCATTTAAGCTGCATTTAGAAGTTGATTGAAAAATTAGTCATTTAATTTGTATACCTACTCAGTGGCCTAGTGGTTAGAGTGTCCGCCCTGAGATCGGTAGGTTGTGAGTTGAAACCCAGGCGTGGCACCGCTGCTGCCCACTGCTCCCCTCACTTCCCGGGGGGGGGGATCAAGGAGATGGGTCAAATGCAGAGGACACATTTTACCACACCTAGTGTGTGTGTGACAATCATTGGTACTTTAACTTTAACTTATGTGTATTATTATCCGATTAGTCGACTAATCTTTAAGATAATTCTTGACTAATCGACTATCAAAATAATCGTTAGTTGCAGGCCGTGTGTAAAGTACTTGGATTGGCAGGATCATTACGTGACAATTAACTTAAAAAATAAAAGTGATTGACTGTTTCTGTTTTTGTCTGCAATGAGGTAGCGACTTGTCCAGGGTGTACATCGCCTTCCGCCCGGATGCAGCTGAGATAGGCTCCAGCACCCCCTGCAACCGCAAAAGGGACAAGCGGTAGTAAATGGATGGATGAATGATTGTTTTGTGTACCAGTACTTGCTTTCATGCTCGACTTTAAATTCCCATATGTAACAAAACCAAAAAAAAATGTCTGTTTCATTGGTCAGTTTAAGAGTGCTGCATGACATTTGATTATTTTTAGTAATGTGTCTCACTTCCTCTTCATCGATGAACTTGCTGACTTGAGGTCAGATCTGCAAAAAATACATACAGAGTACCGGGAAGGAGCACATTAGACAAGTAAATAAGCCGTGACCCAAGCCAAGACGGACGCAATTAGACTTGTGACAGTAACTTGATACTTGTGACTAAAGTTAGAAGTACACAGTTGGACCCACACCCCCCATACCTACCATAACAGTTCTACAGCAATACCACAGATTAAATAAATAAAAGCCATTTCACAGAGATTATTATACGACAAAATAATAAATAATAAAGAACAAATGGCTCTCTTTTCCTGAGCGGTTCCAGCTGTGTCTGTGGCCACAAAGTCAAAAGACTAGAGAAACGAAGCACAAGAGGGGAAGGGATCTTCGATGACTGACATCTCTCTTCTTGGCTTTCAAGTTCAACCGTTTCTAAACAGCATTAGTCATGCAGCATATACGCCAATTATTTGATCATTGATAATCTACTGTGCAATCTATTGATAATCAATATAAAAGCAATGTCCACAGTTCAGCACACAAAGTTGGTCGTTTCTTGTACTTTCTTGAAGTAATTTACAAAAGATAAACATGGTAGGCTATAGGCTACTAGGAGCTAGAAGCTACACAACAGATAAGCACAGTATAGAAGACAAGTTTGACATTGAAAAGTAAGTGTCCTTAATTGAACAATATTGCATGTATGTGTTAGTTATATAAACAAGTATCAAATAATTATAGTTGCATATTACTTAAATATACAAAGTCTGAAAGGCAGAAGTTTATTAGAAAGTACCCAGGAACAAACGTGTCCGCATCATTCGACTTACTGCACCATGAGCTTAATTCAATGAATTATTGGGACCACTCGGTGTCAGTGTCACAAAAACCCAAATTAACATTTAACTTCAAAAGCATGAATCTGTCAAAAGGTTTTTTCCTGTACAAAACATTCCTCTCAGTGTAATTTTACTAAATCATGCATTTTCTAACATTCCGGACAACAAAATAATAAAGTAGGTTGTATGATACTGTATGTGTTAATATCGTATTGGATTATTATTAGTATATCGGTCAATACTCAAAGCTCCAATATCGGTATCGTATCAGAAGTGAAAAGGTTTACGCATTTGGGTATAAGTTTGTACGCAGTGTTGGATGCCTCTGAACGCGTTTTTTTCGCAGTCTTTCTTTATGCGGTCGGCCAGCCTCTTCCCCCTTAATTGAACAATATTGCATTTATGTGTTAGTTATATAAACAAGTATCAAATAATTATAGTTGCATATTACTTACATATACAAAGTCTGAAAGGCAGAAGTTTATTAGAAAGTACCCAGGAACAAACGTGTCCGCATCATTCGACTTACTGCACCATGAGCTTAATTCAATGAATTATTGGGACCACTCGGTGTCAGTGTCACAAAAACCCAAATTAACATTTAACTTCAAAAGCATGAATCTGTCAAAAGGTTTTTTCCTGTACAAAACATTCCTCTCAGTGTAATTGTACTAAATCATGCATTTTCTAACATTCCGGACAACAAAATAATAAAGTAGGTTGTATGATACTGTATGTGTTAATATCGTATTGGATTATTATTAGTATATCGGTCAATACTCAAAGCTCCAATATCGGTATCGTATCAGAAGTGAAAAGGTTTACGCATTTGGGTATAAGTTTGTACGCATTGTTGGATGCCTCTGAACGCGTTTTTTTTGCAGTCTTTCTTTATGCGGTCGGCCAGCCTCATCCCCCTCTGCTTCAGCCTGCGACACTGTCGTTTCATGCCTTCCCGTCTGCTCCAATGTCTATAGATTGAATACGTCCGTGTTTGTCGACCACAACATTTTACACAAGACTGTTTTGTCAACATAAATCAGTCAGTACAACATTGGATTAGCCGCTAAACTCACACGAAAAAGACGGCACTATTGCGACATTACTATGTGGTTTGAGGAAACAAAAGAGAAGGTAGTTTGAGGAAACAAAAGAGAAGGTAGGATAAAGTATTATTTAAATTTAATGTTATGTGCACATTAACACCAACATGCAGTGTCATAAAGGCTTGTGAATTTTTTTTTTTGTTGCTGAATCTATATACAATTTATGAAGTTTATGTTCAACCGTGTAAAATAGTGTAGATGTTTGTACTCAAGATATATATTTAAGAGTGTACTTTTTTTTTAAATTAATTATGATACTTTTATGATGATACTAATATCTTATATCTTTTTACACAGATGATGTGGTCCTGATGGCTTCATCTAGCCGGGATCTTCAGCTCTCACTGGATCGGTTCGCAGCCGAGTGTGAAGCAACCGGAATGACAATCAGCACCTCCAAATCCGAGTCCATGGTTCTCGCCCGGAAAAGGGTGGAGTGCCATCTCGTGTTGGGGAGGAGACCCTGCCCCAAGTGGAGGAGTTTAAGTACCTCGGAGTCTTGTTCACGAGTGAGGGAAGAGTGGATCGTGAGATCGACAGGCGGATCGGTGCAGCGTCTTCAGTAATGCGGACGTTGTATCGATCCGTTGTGGTGAAGAAGGAGCTGAGCGGGAAGGCAAGGCTCTCAATTTACAGGTCGATCTACGTTCCCATCCTCACCTATGGTCATGAGCTTTGGGTCATGACCGAAAGGACAAAATCACGGGTACAAGCAGCCGAAATTAGTTTCCTCTGCCGGGTGGCAGGACTCTCCCTTAGAGATAGGGTGAGAAGGTTTGCCATCTGTGAGGAGCTCAAAGTAAAGCCGCTGCTCCTCCACATCGTGAGGAGCCAGATGAGGTCGTTCGGGCATCTGGTCAGGATGCCACCCGAACGCCTCCCTAGGGAGGTGTTTAGGGCACGTCCAACCAGTAGGAGGCCACGGGGAAGACCCAGGACACGTTGGGAAGACTATGTCTCCCGGCTGGCCTGGAAACGCCTCGGGATCCCCCGGGAAGAGCTGGACGAAGTGGCTGGGGAGAGGGAAGTCTGGGCTTCCCTGCTTAGGCTGCTGCCCCCGCAACCCGACCTCGGATAAGCGGAAGATGGATGGATGGCTGGATGGATGGATATGATACTTTTGGAGGGGTCGAGTGTGGTTAAGTTTGCAATCTGGAAATGCCTCCACAAACAAACATTTTGCAGTCAGACTCAGAAACCAATCAATCAATCAATCAAAGTTTACTTATATAGCCCTAAATCACAAGTGTCTCAAAGGGCTGCACAAGCCTCAATGACATCCTCGGCTCAGATCCCTCATCAAGGCAAGAAAAACACTCAACCCAATGGGAAGACAATAACAAACCTTGGAGGGGACCGCAGATGTGGGGACTTCCCGCCCGGGCGAACGGTGCAATGGACATCGAGTGGATCTAGCATAATATTGTAAGAGTCTAATCCATAGTGGGGCCAACCGTAGATGATCTTGAGTGGAGACAGGTCAGCAGCGCAGAGACGTCCCCAACTGATGCACAGATGAGTGGTCCACCCTGGGTCCGGGCTTTGGACCGCTAGCGCGTCATCTGTGGTCACCAAATCTGTGCCCAACTCATAAATGTGACCATGGAGCAAAATGTACGTGCAACTTCCACCAAAGCATATCCATACATACAAACCCCATTTCCATATGAGTTGGGAAATTGTGTTAGATGTAAATATAAACGGAATAAAATGATTTGCAAATCATTTTCAACCCATATTCAGTTGAATATGCTACAAAGACAACATATTTGATGTTCAAACTGATAAACTTTTTTTTTTTTTGCAAATAATAATTAACTTTAGAATTTAGCAACACATGACAAAGAAGTTGGGAAAGGTGGTAATAAATACTGATAAAGTTGAGGAATGCTCATCAAATTCTTATTTGGAACATCCCACAGTTGTGCAGGCTAACTGGAAACAGGTGGGTGCCATGATTGGGTATAAAAACAGCTTCCTAAAAAATGCTCAGTCTTTCACAAGAAAGGATGGTGCGAGGTACACCCCTTTGTCCACAACTGCGTGAGCAAATAGTCAAACAGTTTAAGACCAATGTTTCTCAAAGTGAAATTGCAAGAAATTTAAAGATTTTAACATCTACGGTCCATAATATCATCAAAAGGTTCAGAGAATCTAGAGAAACCACTACACGTAAGCAGCATGGCCGGAAACCAACATTGAATGATCTTGACCTTCGATCCCTCAGACGGCATTGTATCAAAAACCGACATCAATCTCTGAAGGATATCACCAAATGGGCTCAGGAACACTTCAGAAAACCACTGTCACTAAATATAGTTCGTCGTTACATCTGTAAGTGCAAGTTAAAGCTCGACTATGCAAAGCAAAAGCCATTTATCAACAACATCCAGAAACGCCGCCGGCTTCTCTGGGCCCGAGATCATCTAAAATGGACTGATGCAGAGTGGAAGAGTGTTCTGTGGTCTGAGGAGTTCACATTTAAAATTGTTTTTGGAAATATTTGACATTGTGTCATCCGGACCAAAGGGGAGGCAAACCATTTAGACTGTTATCGATGCAAAATTAAAAAGCCAGCATATGTGATGGTATTGGGGTGCATTAGTGCCCAAGGCATGGGTAACTTACACATCTGTGAAGGCACCATTAATGCTGGGTACATACAGGTTTTGGAACAACATATGTTGCCATCCAAGCGCTGTCGTTTTCATGGACGCCCCTGCTTATTTCTGCAAGACAATGCCAAGCCAGATTCAGCACGTGTAAACAGCGTGGCTTCGTAAAAAAAGAGTGCGGGTACTTTCCTGGCCCGCCTGCAGTCCAGACCTGTTTCCCATTGAAAATGTGTGGCGCATTCTGAAGCTGAAAATACGACAGCGGAGACCCCGGACTGTTGAACGACTGAAGCTCTACATAAAACAAGAATGGAAAAGAATTCGACTTTCAAAGCTTCAACAATTAGTTTCCTCAGTTCCCAAACGTTTATTGAGTGTTGTTAAAAGAAAAGGTGATGTAACACAGTGGTGAACATGTCCTTTCCCAACTACTTTGGCACGTGTTGCAGCCATGAAATTCTAAGTTAATTATTACAAACCCCGTTTCAATATGAGTTGGGAAATTGTGTTAGATTTAAATATTAACGTAATACAATGATTTGCAAATCCTTGTCAAACCATATTCAGTTGAATGCACAACAAAGACAATATATTTGATGTTCAAACTCATAAACTTAATTTTTCTTTGCAAATAATAATTAACTTAGAATTTCATGGCTGCAACATGTGCCAAAGTATTTGGGAAAAGGCATGTTCACTACTGTGTTACATGGCCTTTTCTTTTAACAATAATCAATAAACATTTGGGAACTGAGGAAACTAATTGTTGAACCTTTGAAAGTGAAATTCTTTACCATTCTTGCTTGATGTACAGCTTAAGTTGTTCAACGGTCCAGGGTCTCTGCTGTCGTATTTTACGCTTCATAATGCACCACACATTTTCGATGGGAGACAGGTCTGGACTGCAGGCGGGCCAGGAAGTATTCGCACTCTTTTACTACGAAGCCACGCTGTTGCAACTCGTGGCTTGGCATTGTTTTGCTGAAATAAGCAGGGCGTCCATGATAACGTTGCTTGGATGACAACATATGTTGCTCCAAAACCTGTATGGACCATTCAGCATTAATGATGCCTTCACAGATGTGTAAGTTACTCATGCCTTGGGCACTAATACACCTCCATACCATCACAGATGCTGGCTTTTGAACTTTGCGCCTATAACAATCTGGAGGGTTATTTTCCTCTTTGTTCCGGAAGACACCACGTCCACAGTTTCCAAATATAATTTGAAATGTAGACTCGTCAGACCACAAAACACTTTTCCGCTTTGCATCAGTCCATCTTAGATGAGCTCGGGCCCAGCGAAGCCGGCGGCGTTCCTGTTTTTGTTTTTTTTAAACATTTATTAATCAATCCAACGAAACAATACATAATAATACAGTCAAATTCCAAAACCAAACCCGACCCAGCAACACTCAGAATAGCAATAAACAGAGCAATTGAGGACACACAAACACGACACGGTACAATCCAAAAGTAGTGAAACAAAAATAAATATTATCAATATTAGTAACAATTTCAAAATAGCAGTGATTAAAAATCCCTCATTGAAATTATCATTAAAAACGTTAATACAAAAATAAAAATAAAAAAGAAATAAATAAAAAATTAACAATGCATCGCATCTCATAAGCTGGACAACACACTGTGTCCAATATCTTACACAAAGATACAATAATTCCTATTTTGGTTCATTTAATACTTAAAACTAATTTCAATAATGTTCCTTGGTGTTGTTAATAAATGGCTTTCGCTTTGCATAGTAGAGCTTTAACTAGCACTTACAGATGTAACGACCAACTGTAGTTACTGACAGTGGTTTTATGACGTGTTCCTGAGCCCATGTGGTGATATTCTTTACACACTGATGTCGGTTTTTGATGCAGTACCGCCTGAGGGGTCAAAGGTGCGTAATATCATCGCTTACGTGCAGTGATTTCTCCAGATTCCCTGGACCTTTTGATGATTTTACGGACCGTAGATGGTAAAATCCCTAAATTCCTTGCAATAGCTCGTTGAGAAATGTTGTTCTAAAACTGTTCGACAATTTGCTTACAAATTGGTCACCATCGCCCCATCCTTGTTTGTGAATTATTAATCATTTCATGGAAGCTGCTTTTATACCCAATCATGGCACCCACCTGTTCCCAATTAGCCTGCACACCTGTGGGATGTTCCAAATAAGTGTTTGATGAGCATTCTTCAACTTTATCAGTATTTATTTCCACCTTTCCCAACTTCTTTGTCATGTGTTGCTGGCATCAAATTCTAAAGTTAATTATTTATTATTATTTGCGGAAAAAAAATGTTTATCAGTTTTAACATCAAATATGTTGTTTTTGTAGCATATTCAACTGAATATGGGTTGAAAATCATTTGCAAATTATTGTATTCCATTTATATTTACATCTAACACAATTTCACAACTCTGATGGAAACGGGGTTTGTATTTGCAAAAAAAAATAATGTTTATGAGTTTGAACATCAAATATCTTGTCTTTGTAGTGCATTCAATTGAATATGGGTTGAAAAGGATTTGCAAATCATTGTATTCCGTTTATATTTACATCTAACACAATTTCCAAACTCATATGGAAACGGGGTTTGTACAGTGCATCCAGAAAGTATTAACATCGCTTCATTGTTTTCCATGTTGTTATGGAATAAACAAATTGTTGTCCTCAAAATTCTACTTACAATACCTCACAATGACAATGTGAAGAGGTTTTTGCAAATGTATTGAGGATGAACAAACCTAAAAAAAAATCACATGTACATAAGTATTCACAGTGTTTGCTCAATACTCTGTTGATGCATCTTTGGCAGCAATTATAGCCTCAAATCGTTTTGAATACAATGCCACAAGCATGGAACACCAGTCTTTAGGCAGTTTCACACATTTCTTTTCTCCCATTCTTTTTAACAGCACCTTTCAAGCTCCATCAGGTTGGATGGAAAGCTTTGGTTTTATTCACAGATATTGCTGCACTCATCTTAGTCTAGTCATGGAGGTGACCAAAAACCCAATGGTCACTCTGTCAGAGCTACAGCATTCCTCTGTGGACAGAGGAACACTTTCCCAAAGGACAACCATCTCTGCAGGTAGGTATAAGTATAGTGGCCAGAAGAAAGTCATTTTTGGTTAAAAAAAAAAAAAAAGCTTGCCAAAATGCACCTGAAAGCCCCTTTAGACTATGAGAAACTAAATTCTCTGATCTAGTCTGGTGAATGCCAGGCGTCATGTTTGGAGGAAACCAGGCACCTCATTACCAGGCAAATAGCAACTCTATAGTGATGGTGGCAGCATCATGCTGTGGGGATGTTTTTCAGCGTCAGGAACTGTGAGACTAGTCAGAATAGAGGGAAAGATGAAGGCAGCAATGTACAGAGACATCCTTGATGAAAACCAATGATTCCCACCCAATCTGATGGAGCTTGAGAGGTGCTGCAAAGAGGAATGGGCCAAACTGCCAAGATTGTAGCATCCTATTAAAAAAGACTTGAGGCTGTAATTATTGCCAATTGTTTTTATTTATTGTTATGTCTTTATGGGGTACTGTCTGTCGAATTTTAAGGACAAAATTCTATTTCTTCCATTTTGGAATAAGGCTGTAATATTACAAATGTAGAAAAAGTGAAGCACTGTGAATACCTTCCAGGTGTGCTTACTGTATTATCTAGACCAGTGGTCCCCAACCAACGGGCCGCAGAATTTTTTTTTTTTTAATAAAAAAAAAAAGTTTTTATTAAATCAACATAAAAAACACAAGATTACACTTACAATTGGTGCACCAACCCAAAAAACCTCCCTTTTTCATGACAAAGAAAAAAGAAAGAATCACCAGTGACGTGCTGTCAGGGGAGGCAAGTAAGGCAGTGCCTCACCTTGCCACCAGTTGGTTTAACCATGAGATGTTCAAAAATGAAGTAATAAAATAAAAAAAGTTTTAATAGTTCTCTTTTGGTTTATGCTTTTTTTAATATGATTTTGTTGTGGTTCCTGTATATTTTTAATTATCATGGTCAAAATCTCGGAAATTCCATGTTTCCTGATGAAAATAAGGCGGCAGAGTTGGGGGAGGAGAACTTGCCCCATGTGGAGGAGTTCAAGTACCTCGTAGTCTTGTTCATGAGTGAGGGAAGAGTGGATTGTGAGATCGACAAAAGGATCGATCTACATTCCCATCCTTACCTATGGTCATAAGCATTGGGTTATGACCAAAGGACAAGATCACGTGTACAAGCGGCCGAAATGAGTTTCCTCCATCGGGGGGCGGGGCTCTCCCTTAGAGATAGGATGAGAAGCGCTGCCTCAAAGTAAAGCTGCTGCTCCTCCACATCGAGAGGAGCCAGATGAGGTGGTTCGGACATATGGTCAGGATGCCACCCAATCGAATTCCTAGGGAGTTGCTTAGGGCACGTCTGACCAGCAGGAGAACACGGGAAAGACCCAGGACACGTCGGGAAGACTATGTCTCCCGGCTGGCCTGAGAACGCCTTGGGATCCCCCGAGAGGAGCTGGACAAAGTGGCTGGGAAGAGGGAAGTCTGAGCTTCTCTGCTTAGGCTGCTGCCCCCACGACCCAACCTCGGATAAGCGGGAGAAAATGGATGGATGGATGCTTGGAATTAAATTAAATTAAATGAAGGTGTCTGCCAATATGTAGGAGTATATATTGTATCCAAGATGAAATACTTATCTAAACTGGACTTTAAAGGCCTACTGAAATGAGATTTTCTTATTTAAACGGGGATAGCAGGTCCATTCTATGTGTCATACTTGATCAGGGACGGCGTGGCGCAGTGGGGAGAGTGGCCGTGCGAAACCCGAGCGTCCCTGGTTCAATTCCCACCTAGTACCAACCTCGTCACGTCCGTTGTGTCCTGAGCAAGACACTTCACCCTTGCTCCTGATGGGTGCTGGTTGGCGCCTTGCATGGCAGCTCCCTCCATCAGTGTGTGAATGTGTGTGTGAATGGGTAAATGTGGAAGTAGTGTCAAAGCGCTTTGAGTACGTTGAAGGTAGAAAAGCGCTATACAAGTACAACCCATTTATCATTTTATCATTTATCATTTCGCGATGTTGCCATATTTTTGCTGAACGGATTTAGTAGAGAACATCCACGATAAAGTTCGCAACTTTCGGTGCTAAGAGAAAAGCCCTGCCTCTACCGGAAGCCGCAGACGATGACATCACACGTGTGGGGGCTCCTCACATATTCACATTGATTTTAATGGGAGCCTCCAACAAAAAGTGCTATTCGGACCGAGAAAACGACAATTTCCCCATTAATTTGAGCGAGGATGAAAGATTCGTGTTTGAGGATATTGATAGCGACGGACTAGAAAAAAACAAAAAAAAACGTGATTGCATTGGGACGGATTCCGATGTTTTTAGACACATTTACTAGGATAATTCTGGGAAATCCCTTATCTTTCTATTGTGTTGCTAGTGTTTTAGTGAGTTAAATAGTACCTGATAGTCGGAGGTGTGTCTCCACGGGTGTCTTGACGCCAATGTCTCAGGGGAGTCAACGGCAGCTATGGACGGCACAGGCTCAGCATTTTCTCCGGTAAGAAGCGACTTTTTAACCACAATTTTCTCACCGAAAACTGCTGGTTGACATTCCATCGTGATTCATGTTTGCTTGACCGCTCTGATCCATAGTAAAGTTTCACCTCCAGGAATTTTAAACAAGGAATCACCGTGTGTTTGTGTGGCTAAAGGCTAGAGCTTCCCAACTCCATCTTTCTACTTTGACTTCTCCAATATTAGTTGAAAAAATTGCAAAAGATTCAGCAACACAGATCTCCAAAATACTGTGTAATTATGTCGTTAAAGCAGACGACTTTTAGCTGTGTGTGTGCGCAGCGCTCATACTTCCTAAAAACCCGTGACGTCTTGCGTACACGTCATCATTACACAACGTTTTTAAGACGAAACTCCCGGGAAATTTAAAATTGCAAATTAGTAAACTAAAAAGGCCGTATTGGCACAGGTTGCAATGTTAATATTTCATCATTGATATATAAACTATCAGACTGCAGGGTGGGTAGTAGTGGGTTTCAGTAGGCCTTTAAGACAAAATGAATGTGATCATACAAAGTACATTTTCATGGAGGATAGCAATTGCTGCTTCAGATACAAATACAGAAAGCTAAGATGCACTCGCAATACTTGATTTATTTTGTTAAAAGCAAATTGGACTAAAAAGCATTTCATAAAAACTTTACGAAATACTTTTTGGACCCATTTATCATATCATAATATCATTATGATAACGTTTTTATGAAGGCAAATAACTCCCTTCTTTTTCCTGTTATTCAAATGTGCATACCAGAGCAGCACAAATAAATTTAAGTACAAAAGAAATGGGGGAAAAAAACTCCAAAAGTATCTATGCCTCACCTGGTGTATAGTTCACTGCATGTCGCTGGTGTAAATCCCCCTACTTATTATTATACCATTGAGGGGTCTTTGAAGCACATTCCTGCCAGTGTGCAGTGCAGACTTCAGTCCACAGGGGAAAGGGAAAATGAGAGGTTTAGCAACAGGAAAACCGCTATGAGAACATTCCAGACAGAGCTGAGTTGAGGCTGAGCGGGACAATGAGGGG